>NC_057420.1:4398010-4692825 GCF_019320065.1 Cervus canadensis
AAATCAGTACCTTCTCTTTGGATATGAAATATAGGAAACTCCAAATTTCACGTGGGCATGTCCATTTCAAAAATTGACATTCAGAGTCTTCCACATATTTCATATGGTAATAACATTGTTCAGATTTTCATATACAAATTATTTCTTTTTAATTCCATATTTCATATAAGAAATCTGAAACCATTTTCACATATGAAATGTCAGAGTTTTTATGTTTCACTTATGAAGAGACTGAAGTAGATTTTTCACATAAAGTTAAGAAAATTACAAATATTATATATGAAAATCTACGACCAGATAGGACTATTAAAAAAAAAGAAAGAAAGGAATGTCCATATTGTTTTTTATTTAGAATTTCCCACAAATTCTCAATAAGAGCAAAATAAACTTTCAAATTTCTTCTCAGCAAAATGCTCTTGCATTGTCCCATGTATAATATTGAGAAATCCACCTTGTACATAGGACAATTTTCACCCGTATATTTTAATATAGAAGATTCCAAATTTCTCTAAGAAAATCTGCATACTGCTTTTCAATTATGAAATGCAGTGTAGTCCATATTCTTGGATTTTCACACATGTAGTAATGCAAAATCCATATTTCACGTTGGAAAATTAGTGCCAAGATGTTTGCATATGAAATATAGAGAATTCCACATTACATGTTGGAATATCAGCGACCAGATGTGCTTATGTGAAATGCAGAGGATTCCATACTTCATTATGGATATTGTGGGGCTACATTTTCAATGCAAAATGCAAATGATTTCCAATTTCATATAAGATTACATTGTCATATGTGACAATATGGATTTCTCTATACATGGATTTCTCTGACAATGTAATATTGTCATATGTGTCATATGTGATGTGTAGAGAAATCCATATTTCATAACATTCAGCACCAAGGATTTTCACATGTGTAGCAGAGAGAATCATGTTTCATGTAGGAATTACTGGACCTAGATTAACACATGAAAACATGGAAGATTCCATGATTCAGGGACCACTAGTCACACCCAAGTTTCCAAGTGTGAAATATAGGGATTCCACCGTTCATGTTGGATTTTCTTTTTTATGTGGAATGAACAAAATTATGTGGAATTACACAATTCCACATTTCATAATGGGATATCTTCACATAGACATTCATCTGTGAATTATGAAGAATTCAATATTCTATGTAGGTAATCTGCATCCAGGTTTTTATATAAGAAATACATGGAAGACCAACTTTCATACAGGAAAACCAGTTACTTGCTTTTCTTATATGAACACCTGCATCTCATTTTGTATGTAAAAATACAGAAAAAAATCATACTATAAGTAAAATATACAAAATTGCATTTTGGATGACTGACTTCAGAATTTAGTCTGTGAAATGAAGAGGATTCCAAATTTCCTGAAAAAAAAAAAAAAAAAAAACATTGCCTAAATTTTCATAAGTGAAATGCAGAGAATTTTATAGGTCATGGAGGAAAAGAATATCTAATCCAGTTTTTAATTGAGAAAGAATATTCCATTTTTCAGGTAGGATAAGGTATGTCCAGATTCTCACATGTTATACAGACTGCTATATTTCTTTTTTAACAAAAATACTATGCCCAGATTTTCATAAGTTGAATGTAGAAAATGTCATGTTTCAGTAGAGAATCTGTACCCAGATTTTCTAATGCAAAACATATAGAAGTCAATATTTCTTATAAGGTGATTTGTCTCCAGGTTTTCCTATGCTAAACACAGAGAATTCCATATTCATGTAGGAAAATCAGGGTGCAGCTTTTCATGTGTGATGTAGAAAACTTTAAATATTTCATACTGGAAAAGATGTGTCCAAAATGCCATATGTGAAATATACAGTATTCCATACTTCAGGGAGTATGGTTGGTACCATGTTATTCATATATGAAAGGTAGAGAATTCAATATTCCTAAATGTCATATATAGAAAATTTCAAATTTCTTGTATGAAGTGTTGTGTTCAGATTTTCCTTTTTTTAATATAAATATATTTATTTTAATTGGAGGCTAATTATTTTACAATATTGTAGTAGTCTTGCCATATGTTGACATGAATCCACCACGGGTGTATATGTGTTCCCCATCCTGAAACCCCCTCGCACCTCCCTCCCTATCCCATCCCTCTGGGTCATCCCAGTGCAGCATCACGTGAACTGTGAGCTGTGAGCATTATGATTTGTTTCACATATGATAATATATATGTTTCAATGCCATTCTCCGAAATCATCCCACTCTCGTCCAAAAGACTGTTCTATACATCTATGTCTCGTTTTTGCTGTCTCCCTTATAGGGTTACCATAACCAAGTTTCTAAATTCCATATATATGCATTAGTGTACTGTACTGGTGTGTTTTTTTTTTTTTTTTCCAAAAAAAATTTTTTTTAAATTAGTTGGAGGATAATTACTTCACAATATTTCAGTGGGGTTTATCATACATTGACCTGAATCAGCCATACAGCTACACGTATTCCTCATCCCGATCCCCCCTCCCACCTCCCTCTCCACCCAATTCCTCTGGGTCTTCCCAGTGCACCAGGCCCGAGTACTTGTCTCATGCATCCCACCTGGGCTGGCGATCTGTTTCACCACAGATAATATACATGCTGTTCTTTCGAAACATCCCACCCTCTTTCCTTCTGCTAACCCTGGGGTTCTTCATTTCTTCCTTCTCTAATCGCGTTAGGTGTAGAGTTAGGTTATTTATTTGGCTTTTTTCTTGTTTCTTGATGTAAGCCTGTAATGCTCTGAACCTTCCGCTTAGCACTGCTTTTACAGTGTCCCACAGGTTTTGTGTTGTTGTGTTTTCATTTTCATTCATTTCTATGCATATTTTGATTTCTTCTATGATTTGTTGGTTATTCAGAAGCGTGTTATTTAGCCTCCATATGTTTGAATTTTTAACAAATTTTTTTTTAATTTTTTTATTAGTTGGAGGCTAATTACTTCACAACATTTCAGTGGGTTTTGTCATACATTGATATGAATCAGCCATAGATTTACACTTATTCCCCATCCCGATCCCCCTCCCATCTCCCTCTCCACCCGATTCCTCTGGGTCTTCCCAGTGCACCAGGCTGGAGCACTTGTCTCATGCATCCCACCTGGGCTGGTGATCTGTTTCACCATAGATAACATACATGCTGTTCTTTTGAAACATCCCTCCCTCACCTTCTCCCACAGAGTTCAAAAGTCTGTTCTGTATTTCTGTGTCTCTTTTTCTGTTTTGCATATAGGGTTTCGTTACCATCTTTCTAAATTCCATATATATGTGTTAGTATGCTGTAATGTTCTTTATCTTTCTGGCTTACTTCACTCTGTATAAGGGGCTCCAGTTTCATCCATCTCATTAGGACTGGTTCAAATGAATTCTTTTTGACGGCTGAGTAAAATTTTTCAACTGTATTTGAAATCTGATCTTACTGCACTGTGGTCAGAAAAGATGACTGGAATGATTTCAAATTTTTTGAATTTTCCAAGACCAGATTTATGGCCCAGGATGTGATCTATTCTGGAGAAGGTTCCGTGTGCACTTGAGAAAAAGGTGAAGTTGATTGTTTTGGGGTGAAATGTCCTATAGATATCAATTAGGTCTAGCTGGTCCATTGTGTCATTTAAGGTTTGTGTTTCCTTGTTAATTTTCTGTTTAGTTGATCTATCCATAGTTGTGAGTGGGGTATTAAAGTCTCCCACTATTATTGTGTTACTATTAATTTCCTCTTTCATACTCGTTAGCGTTTGCCATACATATTGTGGTGCTCCTATGTTGGGTGTGTATATATTTATAATTGTTATATCTTCTTCTTGGATTGATCCTTTGATCATTATGTAGTGTCCTTCTTTGTCTCTTTTCACATCCTTTATTTGAAAGTCTATTTTATCTGATATGAGTATTGCGACTCATGCTTTCTTTTGGTCTCCGTTTGCGTGAAATATTTTTTTCCAGCCCTTCACTTTTAGTCTGTATGTGTCTCTTGTTTTGAGGTGGGTCTTTTGTAGACAGCATATACAGGGGTCTTGTATTTGTATCCATTCAGCCAATCTTTGTCTTTTGGTTGGGGCATTCAACCCATTTACATTTAAGGTAATTATTGATAGGTGTGGTCCCATTGCCATTTACTTTGTTGTTTGGGGTTCACGTTTATACAAGCTTTCTGCATTTCCTGTCTAGAGAAGATCCTTTAACATTTGTTGAAGAGCTGGTTTGGTGGTGCTGAATTCTCTCAGCTTTTGCTTGTCTGTAAAGCTTTTGAATTCTCCGGCATATCTGAATGAGATCCTTGCTGGGTACAGTAATCTAGGTTGTAGGTTATTCTCTTTCATTACTTTTAGTATGTCCTGCCATTCCCTTCTGGTCTGGAGGGTTTCTATTGATATATCAGCTGTTATCCTTATGGGAATCCCTTTGTGTGTTATTTGTTGTTTCTCCCTTGCTGCTTTTAGTATTTGTTCTTTGTGTTTGATCTTTGTTAATTTGATTAATATGTTTCTTGGGATGTTTCACCTTGGGCTTATCCTGTTTGGGACTCTCTGGGTTTCTTGGACTTGGGTGGCCATTTCCTTCCCCATTTAGGGAAGTTTTCAGCTATTAGCTCCCTGAGTATCTTCTCATGGCCTTTCTTTTTGTCTTCTTCTTCTGGGACTCCTATGATTCGAATGTTGGGGCGTTTCACAGTGTCCCAGAGGTCCCTGAGGTTGTCCTCATTTCTTTGGATCCTTTTTTCTTTTATCCTCTCTGCTTCATTTATTTCCACCATTTTATCTTCTACCTCACTTATCCTATCTTCTATCTCCATTATTCTACTCTTGGTTCCCTCCAGAGTGTTTTTGATCTCATTCATTGCATTATTCATTTTTAATTGACTCTTTGTTTCTTCTAGGTCTTTATTAAACATTTCTTGCATCTTTTCAATCTTTGTCTCCAGGCTATTTATCTGTAACTCCATTTTGTTTTCAAGATTTTGGATCATTTTTATTATCATTATTCTAAATTCTTTTTCAGGTAGATTCCCTATCTCCTCTTCTTTTGTTTGACTTGGTGGGCATTTTTCATGTTCCTTTACCTGTTGGGTATTTCTTTGCCTTTTCATCTTGTTTAGATTGCTGTGTCTGGAGTGGGCTTTCTGTATTCTGGAGGTCTGTGGTTCCTTTTTATTGTGGAGGTTTTACCCAGTGGGTGGGATTAGACGATTGGCTTGTCAAGGTTTCCTGGTTAGGGAAGGTTGTGGTAAGGTGTTCTGGTGCATGGAACTTGATTTCTTCTCTTTGGAGAGCAATGGAGTGCCCAGTAATGAGTTTTGAGATGGGTCTATGTGTTAGGTGTCACCTTGGGCAGCCTGTATGTTGACATTCAGGGCTATGTTCCTGCGTTGCTGGAGAATTTGCGTGGTATGCCTTGCTCTAAAACTTATTGGCTCTTGGGTGGTGGTTGGTTTCAGTGCAGGCATGGAGGCTTTTGGACGGTCACTTATCACTTAAGGTTCCACATAGTCAGGAGTTTTCTGGTGTTCTCAGGTTTTGGGCTCAAGTCTCCTGCCTCTGGATTTCAGTTTTATTCTTCCTGTAGTCTCAGGACTTCTCCAACTATACAGCACTGATACTAAAACTTCTAGATTAATGGCGAAAAGATTCTCCCCCGTTAGGGACACCCAGAGAGGTTCACAGAGTTACATGAAGAAGAGGAGAGGGAGGAGGGAGATAGAGATGAGCAGGAGGAGAAAAAGGGGGACTCGAGGAGAGAGACAGATCTACACAGTTGTCTGTTCCCAGAGTGTTCTTCGTAGCCCAGACACCCACAAAGATTCACAGAATTAGATTGGGAAGAGAAGGGGAAAGCAGGAAATAGAGGTGTTCTGAGGTAGAAAACAGAGAGTCAAGATTGGGAGAGAATAATCAACACACTCCTGAATAAAAATGGGAACTGAATATTGGATTCTTAAATGTTCACAATTTACATCATGTAATGACAAACAAAAATTAAAAATCTAGAGTAGAAGTTAGACTCTTAAATATACTATATTAAAAACAAAAACCAAAACATACCAAAAAAATTTTAGAAATATATATGAAGTTCGGTTTAAAAATAGGGCTTCTCTTCTTCTTTTTTTTGTAAGGTTATAGTGTATTGAAAATGAAAATTAAGGAGTAGTAGAGGAGTACTAGAGGACTTTAAAAGAAATAAGAGAAAAAGAAAAATAGAAAATAGAAGAGAAAAAGGAAAGAAAAAAAAGAAGAAGAAAAAAAAAGGAAAAAGAAAAAAAGAAAAAAAAAAATTTTTTTTTTCCCTAATTAAAAAAATCGTAAAAATCTATGGAAATGAAAGTTAAGGAGTAATGGGGGAGTAATAGGGGATTTTAAAGGAAAATAAAAGAGAAAAAATAAAAAAGAAAAAAAGAAAAAATAATAAAAAAGAAAAAAGAAAAAAAGAAAAAAAAAAAGCGAAAAAAGTAAAATTATATCTAGGAGTTTCTCTGGAGCTGTTGCGGTCAGTGTGGGTCCGGCTCAGTTTCAGATAGCTCCTCGTTCCAGCTTACACTTCTCGATATCTACAGGCCCCTTCCGGTGTAGTCGGTGTTTTCTAGAGGGATTTTAATCTGTTGCACCAGTCCCTTCTGAGGCGGTTCCCTTTGTTTATTTGGCTTCTGTTTGCCGGTCTCTTCAGAGCCTCATTTCCGCCCTGACACAGGCGGGGGGAGGTGGACTCTTATTCAGGTAGATAGTTCCATCACGCTGCGGGGAGGGGGCTGGCGCTGCTTTCTCCGTCTGCACTGCTCAGGTTCCCGGCTGCTCTATATAGAGCGCGCCCCACGCTGCATGCGGTTCCAGCCCTCGGGTGTTCCACAAAAGCACGGGACAGAAAGCTGCGCCTGCTCTTTGTGCCTTCCCCATCACAGCGGTCCAGGCAGCCAGGGGCTTGATGGGCACACTCTCCCCAGGTGCAATGCGCCCACTCCCATCCGCAGTCCCAGTCTCAGTTTCCGCCGGCGCCAGTTGGGTGTGTGCGCCTTCTGCCCTCCGTGTCCCCAGCCCCAGTCCCCACCTGCGCCGTTCGGGTGCCTGCGCCCTGTGTCTCGCCGCGACCCTCCCGGCGGATGTCGACCATCCAGAATCTCAGGAGGTCTTTGATTTGAAACTGGAGGCCTGTTTGCAGTGCGGCAGGGGATGCGGTCCTTGGAGCCAAGCCTGCCCCCTGCCTCCTGCCTCCGTCGGGGCTGGGCCGGGCTGCAGCCTGTGAGCTCTTCTCTGGACTTTCTCGGTCCCTTTGTTCTGTGAACGGCTGGCAGTGTACTGGTGTTTTTATTTCTGGCTTACTTCACTCTGTATAATAGGCTCCAGTTGCATCCACCTCATTAGAACTGATTCAAATGCACTCACTTTAATGGCTGAGTAATATTCCATTGTGTATATGTACCACAGCTTTCTTATCCATTCATCTGCTGATGGATATCTAGGTTGCTTCCATGTCCTTCCTATTATAAGCAATGCTGCAATGAACATTGGGGTGCACGTGTCTCTTTCAATTCTGGTTTCCTCAGTGTGTATGCCCAGTAGTGGGATTGCTGAGTCAAATGGCAGTTCTATTTTCAGTTTTGTTTTTTTTTTTAAGGATCTTCACAATGTTCTCCATAGTGGATGTACTAGTTTGCATTCCCACAAACAGTGTAAGAGTGTTCCCTTTTCTCCACACCCTCTCCAGCATTTATTGCCTGTAGACTTTTGGATTCTGGTGTGAAATGGCTTTTCTAATGTGAAACAGAGTGTATTTCATAGTTCATTAGGATAATATGCACTCTGCACTCAGATTACCATATTAAAATATAGGAAATATCATATTCCATGTTTGAGAAGCTAAGGTGATATTTTCATATACAAAATATCAAAGGTCCATATCTCATGTATGAATATGTTTGTGCAGTCCTGCTTATCAACATTCAGACTTCCTAACTACATGTACAAAAATGTATCCACATGTTTTCATATTGAAAAATATACATATATATGTATACCTCATCTATCAAAACTAAACCCATATTTTTATATGTGAAATACAGGGTTCATATATCAGATAAAAAAAAAAATCTCAGAGGTGATGAATTGATCAGATAGATGAGGCTGGTCTTGTCCCGCGCCATTGATTATCGAGGCGATTCTGATCTAAAGAAAAAAGAAAAGAAAAAAAAAATTTAAAAAAAAAAGAAGAAAAAAAAAGAAAAAAAAAGAAAGAAAAAAAAGGAAAAAAAAAAAAAAAAAAAAAAAAAAAAAAAAAGAGAAAAAAAAAAAATCTTTACCAGGCTTTTCTTATTCCAAATATGCAAAGTTTCAAGCGTTGTCAGAAAATATTCATTCAGATTTTAACGTATGATTGAGAATTCCATATGTGAGACGGAAATCTGAACGAGGATCTTCATATGAAAAATATACACAGTGACATATTTGACGTAGAAAATTTTACACCCAGTGCAATATCATCGCCACTTGAGATTAGATTTAGCTTCACTCTGCTGTATGTCAGTTTCTTCATTCCATTTCTTCTGAAAACCCTCACAAGTAACTCACTTTAACAGCAAGTTCACTTCACTCGAGTGCTCAGGGGTGTCCAACTCTTTGCGACTGCATGAACCACATCATGTCAGGGCTCCCTGTCCATCAACAACTGCCAGAGTCCACCCAAACCATGTTCATTGAGTCAGTGATGCCATCCAACCACCTCATCCTCTGCCATCTCCTTCTCCTCCTGCCGTCAATCTTTCCCAGCATCAAGGTCTTATCAAATGAGTCAGCTCTTCTCTCAGATGGCCAAAGTATTGGACTTTCAGCGTCAACATCAGTCCTTCTAATGAACACCCAGGACTGATCTCCTTTAGGATGGACTGATTAGACCTCCTTGCAGTCCAAGGGGCTCTCAAGAGCCTTCTCCAACACCACAGTTCAAAAGCAGGAATTCTCCATCATTCAGCTTCCTGTATACTCCAAATCTCACATCCATATCAAACTACTGGAAAAACAATAGCCTTGACTAGACGGACAATTGTTGACAAAATACTGTCTCTGCTTTTTAATATGCTGTCTAGGTTGGTCATAAATTTCCTTCCAAAGAGCAAGAGTTTTTTGTTTGTTTGTTTTTGTTTTGCCTTTTTTTTTTTTTTTTTAACTCCATGCCTGCAATCACCGTCTGTAATGATTTTGGAGACCAGAAAAATAAAGTCAGCCACTCTTTCCACTGTATTTGGAACGAGTCTGTTGTTCCATGTCCAGTTCTAACTGTTGCTTCCTGACGTGCATACACATTTCTCAAGAGGCAGGTCAGGTGGCCTGGTACTCCCATCTCCTTCAGAATTTCCCACAGTTTATTGTAATCCACACAGTGAAAGGTTTTGGCATAGTCATTAAAACAGAAATATATGTTTTCGTTTGGTCTTTTTTTTCCCCCTTGTTTGTTTGTTTCCAAAACAGTCTTGCATTTTCAATGATCCATTGGATGTTGGCAATTTGATCTCTGGTTCCTCTGCCTTTTCTAAAACCAACCTGAACTTTTGGAAGTCCACTGTTCACATATTGCTGAAGTCTGGCATGGATAGTTTTGAGCATTACTTTACTAGCGTGTGAGACGAGTGCAATTGTGTGGTAGTTTGAGCATTCTTTGGCATTGTCTTTCTTTGGATTTGGAATGAAAACTGATCTTTTCCAGTCCTGTGGCCACTGCTGAGTTTTCCAAATTTGCTTTCATATCGAGTGCAGCACTTTCACAGCATCAACTTTGAGGATTTAAAATAGCTCAACTAGGAATAAGCTAAGAAGCCTCTTGGCCTGAGTGTGAGTGGTTAGAAGAGCCCCATTGTCAGACCCCTTAAGGAAACTGATTAAAAGGTAGAGATCAGTTGTCTCAGACTGAACCGCGAGGCAGTGAGGCAACACATCACGACTCAGTCTCCTGATTTCCTTTGTGGAAGTCCTCCTTTACTTTGGAATTCCTTGGAATCTCTTAGAATTTTCTTTTAAAACTGGCTCCAAAGATGGCAGAGGAAGAGAATGAGGAGACCAATTTCTCTCCCACTAATTCATTGAAAGAGCATTTGAATGCTGAGCAAACTCCACAAAACAACTTCTGATCACTAGCAGAGGACATCAGACACCCAGAAAAGCAGTCCATTTTCTGGGGGAGGACAAAATATAAAAGATAAAAAGAGAGAGAATAGAGTTAGGGACAGAGATCCATCCCGGGAAGGGAGTCTTAATAGAGGAAGCTTCCAAACACCAGGAAACCCTCTCACTGGTGGGTCTGGGGGAAGTTTTCGAATCTCAGAGGGCAACCTCACTGGGAAGGAAAATAAATAAAACCCACAGATTACATGCCTAAAAACAAATCTCAGCAGAAATGTACCCCAGACACTCACATCCGCCACCATCAAGTGGGAGCTAAAAGGAGAGCCACTAGCATTGCTTAGGGTAAGGACCAGGCCTGAATTCCCTGAGGGCAATTGGAGGGAGCTAACGCGAGATAGCAACTTAAACTGTGGGATAGCAAGAGAGAGATAATTAACTTGGGAAAAGCCTTAAATTTAGGCACTACCTACCCATTCCCAGGACGAAGGACTGAGCAAATACCAGAGAACAGCTATCCGGCTGCCGACCGGCCCATCCCCCGCTGGAGGCAGGAGGCAGAGGGGAGGGGAAAGGGGCAAACTCGGCCCCAGAGACAGCACCCCCTACCAAACAGCAAACAGGCTTCCAGCTTCTAACCAAAGACTTCCTGAGATTCTGGATGGTTAACATCCACTGGGAGGGTCGCAGCCAGAAATCAGCTTCCCAGAAGGGACACAAGGCACACCCAACCAGCGAGTGCAGAACCCGAGGCTGGGACTATGGAGGGGATAAGGCATAGTGTGCCAGGGGAGAGTGTGCTAGTCAAGTTCCTGGCCGCCTGAGCTACTCTGACCAGGGAAGACACAAAATGCAGGCACAAATGTGTCTGCATCTTTGTGGAGTACCTGCAAACCAGAATCTGAGTGGCTTAGGCCTGGGGAGTGCACACAACTCAGGGCCCACTCCCTGTACAGCAGCCTGGAGCCTGAGCAGTGTAGATGGGGAAAGCACACACGCCATGAGCGCGGGGAACCCAGTATGACTGAAACACTGTGAGTGCTCCCCGCACATGCCAGTGATATTTGTCTGCCGTGCTCCTCCCTCCCCACAGCATGACTGAGCAAGCAAACCTAAACAAGAGACCACCTCCTTCTGCTTGTGTCAGGGCAGAAATTAGACACTGAAGAGACCTGCCAACAGAAGCCAAATAAACAAACCACTTTAGAAATGACAGATACAACAGATTAAAATCCCTGTAGTTAACACCGACTACACTGGAAGGGGCCTATAGATATTGAGAAGTGTAAGCTGGAACAAGGGGCTATCTGAAACTGAACCAAAGCCACACTGCCCGCAGAGCTCCAGATAAATTCTTAGATACATGTTTGCTATTATTATTATTTTTATAATTAAATTGTTTTCTGTTATTTTTTTAAAACCCTTCTATTACTCCTTATTTTTCATTTTTATAACCCACTATAACCTGACCAAAAGAAAATCCTATTTTTACAGCAAACTTCATATATATTTTTAAATTTTTTGTGTTTCTGTGTTTTTTTTTTTTTTTTAATATTGTATTGTTAACAGTCTAACCTCTACTCTAGATTTTTAAGCTTTGTTTTTCAGTATTTGATATCAATTTTGGACATTTAGGAATCCTCAGTACCCATTTGTACTCAGGAGTGTGATTACTGGTTTGATCACTCTCTCACCCTTTTGACTCTCCTTTTTCTCCCCCAGATCACGTCTATTTCCTCCCTCTCGCTTCTATTCTCAATCCAATACTGTAACTCTCTGTGGGCATTCTGGGCTGTGGAGAACACATTGGGAACAGAGTGTACTCTAGAGCTGCCTCTGCTCTCTTGAATTCCCCCTTTTCTCCTACTGCTCACCTCTTATCTCCTTCCTCCCTCTACTCTTCTTCATGTATCTCTGTGAACCTCTCTGGATGCCCCTCACTGTAGAGAATCCTTTCACCATTAACCTAGAGGTTTTATTATCAGTGCTGTATGGATGGAGAAGTCTTGAGGCTACTGGAAAAATAAGACAGAAATCCAGAGGCAAGAGGCTTAAGCCCAAAAACTGAGAACGCCAGAGAACTCCTAACTACAGGGAACATTAATTAATAAGACATCGTCCAAAAGCCTCCATACCTACACTGAAACCAACCACCACCCAAGAGCCAATAAGTTCCAGAGCAAGACATACCACACAAATTCTCCAGCAACACAGGAATATAGCCCCGAGTGTCAACATACAGGCTGCCCAAAGTCACACCAAACCCATAGACCCATCTCAAAACTCACTACTGGACATTCCATTGCACTCCAGAGAGAAGAAATTCAGCTCCACCCACCAGAGCACCGACACAAGCTTCCCTAACCAGCAAACCTCGACAAGCCAAACATCCAGCCCCACCCACTGGGAGAAACCTCCACAATAAAAAGGAACCACAGACTACCAGAATACAAAAAGGTCACCCCAAACACAGCAATCTAAATAAGATGAAAAGACAGAGGAATACCCAGCAGGAAAAGGAACATGAAAAATGCCCACCAAGCCAAAAAAAGAGGAGGAAATAGGGAATATACCTGAAAAGGAATTTATAATAATGATAATAAAAATGACCCAAAATCTTGAACACAAAATAGAGTTACAGATAAGTAAACTGGAGACAAGGATTGAGAAGATGCAAGTAATGTTTAACAAAGACCTAGAAGAAATTAATAAAAAAGAGTCAATTAAAAATGAATAATGCAATAAATGAGATAAAAAACACTCTGGAGGGAAACAACAGTAGAATAATGGAGGCAGATGACAGGATAAGTGAGGTAGAAGATAAAATACTGGAAATAAATGAAGCAGAGAGGAAAAAAGAAAAAAAGAATTAAAAGAAATGAAGACACCCTCAGGGACCTCTGGGGCAAAATGAAATGCCCCAACATTCGACTCATAGGAGTCCCAGAAGAAGAAGACAAAAAGAAAGGCCATGAGAAGATACTCAAGGAGATAATAGCTGAAATCCTCCCCAAAGTGGGGAAAGAAATAGTGACACAAGTCCAAGAAACCCAGAAAGCCCCAAACAGGATAAACGAAGGTGAAGCACCCCAAGACAAATATTAGTCAAATTAACAAAGATCAAACACAAAGAACAAATATTAAAAGCAGCAAGGAAGAAACAACAAATAACACACAAGGAGATTCCCATAAGGATAACAGTTGATTTTTCAATAGAAGCCCTTCAGGTCACAGTGGAATGGCAGGACATACTTAAAGTAATGAAAGAGAATAACCTACAACCCAGAATACTGTACCCTGAAAAGATCTCATTCAGATATGAAGGAGAATTCAAAAGCTTTACAGACAAGCAAAAGTTGAGAGAATTCAGCACCACCAAACCAAATCTTCAACACATGCTAAAGGATCTTCTCTAGACAGGAAAGGCAGAAATGTTGTATGAACGTGAACCCAAAACAAGAAAGCAAATGGCCACGGGCCCATTCTTATCAATAATTACCTTAAATGTAAATGGGTTGAATGCCCCAACCAAAAGACAAAGACTGACAGAATGGACACAAAAGCAAGACACCTATATGCGCTGTCTACAAGAGACCAACCTCAAAGCAAGGGACACATACAGACTGAAAGTGAAGGTATGGAAAAAAAAAAATTCATGCAAACGGAGACTGAAAGAAAGCAGGAGTTGCAATACTTCTTATATCAGATGAATTGACTTCAAAATAAAGGCTGTGAAAGGAGACAAAGAAGAATACTACATAATGATAAAATAATCAATCTAAGAAGAAGATATAACAATTATAAATATAGGTGGTATTATATTATATTGTGTTATATTATATTATATATTTAATATAGAAATTATTATATGTTATATATTTATAATATGTTTTAAAATTATCAAATGTTAAAATTAAATGTATTAAAAATTCAAACATACGGAGGCTAAATAACATGCTGCTGTATAACCAACATGTCATAGAAGAAATCAAAATATGCGTAGAAATGAATGAAAATGAAAATGCAACCCAAAAGCTATGGGACACTCTAAAAGTAGTGTTTAGGGGAAGGTTCATAGCAATACAGGCTTACCTCAAGAAACAAGAAAAAAGTCAAACAAATAACCTAACTTTACATAAAGCAACCAGAGAAGGAAGAAATGAGGAACCCCAGGGTTAGTAGAAGGAAAAAAAAAATCTTTAAAATCAGGGCAGAAATAAATGCAAAAGAAATAGAAGAGACCATAGCAAAAATCAAGATAGCTAAAAGCTGGTTTTTTGAAAAGGTAAATATAATTGACAAACCGTTAGCCAGACTCATCAAGAAACAAAGGGAGGAGAACCAAATCGACAAAATTAGAAATGAAAATGGAGAGATCACAACAGACAACGATGAAATACAAAGGACCATAAGAGACCGGTAACAGCAGCTATATGCCAATAAAATGGACAACTTGGAAGAAACGGGTAAGTTCTTAGAAAAGTATAACGTTCTAAAACTGAACCAGGAAGAATTAGAAGATCTTAATAGACCCATCTCAAGCACGGAAATTGAAAAGGTAATCAGAAAATTTCCAACAAACAAAAGCCTATGACCAGATGGCTTCACAGCTGAATTTTACCAAAAATTTAGAGATGAGCTAACACCTATCTAAGAAGGCTCAAACTACCACACATCTCACACACTAGTAAGGTAATGAGCAAAATTCTCCAAGCCAGGCTTCAGCAATACGTGAACCAAGAACTTCCAGATGTTCAAGATGCTTTTAGAAAAGGCAGAGGAACCAGAAATCAAATTTTGAATATCTGCTGGATCATCGAAAAAGCAAGATAGTTCCAGAAAAACATCTATTTCTGCTTTATTGACTAGGCCAATGCCTTCGACTGTGTGGATCACAATAAACTGTGGAAATTCTGAAGGAGATGGGAATACCAGACCACCTGACCTGCCTCTTGAGAAACCTATATGCAAGTCAGAAAGCAACAGTTAGAACTGGACATGGAACATCAGACTGGTTCCAAATAGGAAAAGGAGTACATCAAGGCTCTATATTGTCACCCCGCCTATTTAACTTATATGCAGAGTACATACAGAGAAACGCTGGGGTGAAAAAGCACAAGCTGGAATCAAGGTTGCCGGGAGAAATATCAATAACCTCAGATATGTGGATGACACCACCCTTATGGCAGAGAGTGAAGAGGATCTAAAAAGCCTCTTGATGAAAGTGAAAGAGGAGAGTGAAAAAGTTGGCTTAAAGCTTAACATTCAGAAAACTAGGATCATGGCATCTGGTTTCATCACCTCATGGGAAATAGATGGGGAGACAGTTGAAACAGTGTCTGACTTTGTTTTTTGGGGCTCCAAAATCACTGCAGATGGTGACTGCAGCCATGAAATTAAAAGACGCTTACTCCTTGGGAGGAAATGTATGACCAACCTAGATAGCATATTAAAAAGCAGAGACATTACTTTGCTAAAAAAGGTCCATCTGGTCAAGGCTATGGTTTTTCCAGTGGTCATGTATGGAGGTGAGATTTGGGCTGTGAAGAAAGCTGAGCACTGTAAAATTGATGCTTTTGAACTATGGTGTTGGAGAAGACTCTTGAGAGTCCCTTGGACTGCAAGGAGATCCAACCTGTCCATCCTGAAAGAGATCAGTCCTGGGTGTTCATTGGAAGCTGAAACTCCAATACTTTGGCCACCTCACGTGAAGAGTTGACTTGTTGGAGAAGACCCTGATGCTGGGAGTGATTGGGTGCAGGAGGAGAAGGGGATGACAGAGGATGAGATGGCTGGATGGCATCACCGACTCGATGGACATGAGTTTCAGTGAACTCCAGGAGTTTGTGATGGACAGGGAGGCCTGGCGTCCTGTGATTCATTTGGTCTCAAGCAGTCGGACACGACTGAGTGACTGAACTAAACTGAACTGAACACCTATCTTACACAAACTCTTCCAGAAAATTGCAGAAGGCAACCTTCCAAACTCATTCTATGAGGCCAACATCACACTAATTCCAAAACCAGGCAAAGATGTCACAAGAAAAAAAGAAAAAGAAAAGAAAACTACAGGCCAATATCAGTGATGAACATAGATGCAAAAATCCTTAGCACAATTCTAGCAAGCAGAATCCAACAACATATTAAAAAGATCGTACATCTTGACCAAGTGGGCTTTATCCAAGGAATGCAAGGATTCTTTAATATCTGCAAATCAATCAATGTAATACACAACAGTTACAAATTGAAAGATAAAAACCATATGATTATCTCAATAGATGCAGAAAAAGCCTTTGGCAAAATTCAACATCTATTTATGATAAAAACTCTCCAGAAAGCAGGCATAGAAGGAACATACCTCAACATCATAAAAGGTATATATGACAAACCCACAGCAAACATTATCCTCAATGGTGAAATATTGAAAGCATTTCCCTTAAAGTCAGGAAATAGACAAGGGTGCCCACCCTCACCACTGTTATTCAACATAGTTTTGGAAGTGTTGGCCACAGCAATCAGAGCAGAAAAATAAATAAAAGGAATCTACATAGGAAAAGAAGAAGTAAAACTCTCACTGTTTGCAGACGACATGATCCTCTACATAGAAAACCCTAAACACTCTACTAGAAAATTACTAGAGGTAATCAGTGGCTACAGTAATGTTGCAGGATATAAAATTAATACACAGAAATCCCTTGCACTCCTATACACTAACAATGAGAAAACAGAGAGAAAAATTAAGGAAACAGTACCATTCACCATTGCAACAAAAAGAACAAAATACTTAGGAGTATATCTACCTAAAGAAACAAAAGACCTATATATAGAAAACTATAAAACACTGATGAAAGAAATCAAAGAGGACACAAATAGATGAAGAAATATAACGTATTCATGGATTGGAAGAATCAATATGTGAAACAGACTATACCACCCAAAGCGATCTATAGATTCAATACAATCCCTATCAAGCTACCAACGGTATTTTTCACAGAACTAGAACAAATGATTTCACCATTTGTATGGAAATACAAAACCTCAAATAGACAAAGAAATCTTGAGAAAGAAGAATGGAACTGGAGGAGTCAACCTGCCTGACTTCAGGTACTGCTACAAATCCACAGTCATCAGGACAGTATGGTACTGGCACAAAGACAGAAATATAGATCAATGGAACAGAATAGAAAGCCCAGAGATAAATCCACGAACCTATGGACACCTTATCTTTGACAAAGGAGGCAAGGATATACAATGGAAAAAAGACAACCTCTTTAAAAAGTGGTGCTGGGAAAACTGGTCAACCACTTGTTAAAGAATGAAACTAGAACACTTTCTAACACCATACACAAAAATAAACTCAAAATGGATTAAAGATCTAAATGTAAGACCAGAAACTATAAAACTCCTAGAGGAGAACATAGGCAAAACACTCTCTGACATAAATCACAGCAAGAGCCTCTATGACCCACCTCCCAGAATATTGTAAGTAAAAGCAAGACTAAACAAATGAGACCTAATGAAACTTAAAAGCTTTTGCACAACAAAGGAAACTATAAGTAATGTGAAAAGACAGCCCTCAGATTGGGAGAAAATAATAGCAAATGAGGCAACGGACAAAGGATTCATCTCAAAGATATACAGGCAACTCCTGCAGCTCAATTCCAGAAAAATAAATGACCCAATCAAAAAATGGGCCAAAGAACTAAACAGACATTTCTCCAAAGAAGACATACAGATGGCTAACAAACACATGAAAAGATGTTCAACCTCACTCATTATCAGAGAAATGCAAATCAAAACCACAATGATGTACCATTACACGCCAGTCAGGATGTAAAAGTCTACAAGCAATAAATGCTGGAGAGGGTGTGGAGTAAAGGGAACCCTCTTACACTGTTGGTGGGAATGCAAACTAGCACAGCCACTATGGAGAACAGTTTGGAGATTTCTTACAAAACTGGAAATAGAACTGTCATATGACCCTGCAATCCCACTTCTGGGCATACCCACTGAGGAAACCAGATGTGAAAGAGACACGTGCACCGCAATGCTTCATCGAAGCACTGTTTATAATAACCAGGACATGGAAGCAACCTAGATGCCCATCAGGAGACGAATGGATAAGGAAGCTATGGTACATATACACAGGGGAATATAACTCAGCCATTAAAAATAATTCATTTGAAACAGTTCTAATGGGATGGATGAAACTGTAGCCCATCATACAGAGTGAAGTAAGCCAGAAAGGTAAAGACCAATACAGTATTCTAACACATATGTATGGAATTTAGAAAGATGGTAGTGATAACCCTATATGCAAAACATAAAAAGTGACACAGATGTACAGAACAGACTTTTGGACTCTCTGGGAGAAGGTAAGGGTGGGATGTTTCAAGCGAACAGCATCAAAACATGTATATTATCTAGGGTGAAACAGATCACCAGGTTAGATGCATGAGACAAGTGTTCAGGGCTGGTGCACTGGGAATACCCAGGGGATAGGGTAAAGGGAGGTGGGTGGGGGGGTCGGAATGGAGAATACATGTAAACCCATGGCTGATTCATGTCAATGTATGGCAAAAACCATTAGAATATTGTAAAGTAATTAGCCTCCGACTAATAAAAATTAAAAAAAAAAAAAAGACTCAATACCTACCAGTCACACTGAGGGTGCTCAAACAAAACATTCTATGCACCTGTACCAAGAGAGAGCACAGAGACAGAGACAGACCTGCCTTTGAGTGATTGAGTGTCTCCTCAGAGGCATGGGTCAGCTGTGGCCTGACAGGCAAGAGAGACTCTGGCTGCTACAGGCCTCATGCAGTTTGTGGCATAAGCCCTCTTAGAAGAAGTCATCTTTCAACCCACCATAAAGCCACCTAGCAGACAATCCACACATTTCAGGAAAATTATTCCAAAGAAGTTCTTGTCCTGTTGAGGAAGTTTTAGGACTACTACAGATTTCCCAACCTGGGGATCTGGCAAAGGGACTAAGAACCCACAGGGAAGTTGACTTTGGAGGCCAGTGGGATTTGATTATAGAACTTCCAGAGGACTGAAACAGACTGCTGGAGGGCACAAGCAAAACCTTGTGTGAGCCAGGAGCCAAGAGTAAGGAGCAGTGTCCCCACAAGAGACTTAGGCAGACTTGCCTGTGAGTGTCCAGGAGTCTCCAGCAGAAGCACAGGCCAAGAGTGGGATGAGGTGAGATGACAGGCACTGAATTGAAGAGTGCTTGCTCAAGTGCTTTTGAAGGAGGTCCCAATTACTTTCATTATCCTTACCATAGTTTGGCCACAGTTCAAACAACAGGGCTGGAACACAGCCGCATGCATCAAGAGAAAATTGCATTTAAGATTTACTGAATATGGCCCCACATATCAGAACAGGACCCAGGTTGACGCACAGTCTATCTGTCCAATCAGGAAGCTCCCACAAGCCTCTTTTCCTTACCCATCAGAGGGCAGACAGAATGAAAACAACAATCACAGAAAATTAACCAAACTGTGCTCAAACGGATCACAGCCTTGTTTACAACAATGAAACTATGAGCCATGCCGTTTATGGTCGCCCAAGATGGATGGGATATGGTAGAAGATTCTGACAAAATATGGTGCAATGGAGAAGGGAATGGAAAACCACTTCAGTATTCTTACTTTGAAAATCCCATGGACAGTCTGAAAAGGCAAAAAGATGGGACACTGAAAGATGAGCTCCCCAGGTTGGTAGGTGCACAATATGCTTCTGCAAATCGGTGCAGAAGTAACTCCAGAAAAATGAAGAGATGGAGCCAAAAGAAAATGACACCCAGATGTGGATGTGACTGGTGATACATGTAGTCTGAAGCTATAAAGAATGATATTTCATAAGAACCTAGAACGTTATGACCATGAATCATGGTAAATTGGAAGTGGTCAAACAGGAGATGACAAGTGTGAACATCAAACTTCTAGGAATCAGTGAATTACAATTGAGTGGAATGGGCAAATTTAATCCAGATGACCATTTTACCTACTGTGGTGGGCAAGAATCCCTAGAAAGAAATGGAGTAGCCTTCATACTCAACAAGAGTGTGAAATGCAGTACTTGAGTGCAATCTCAAAAATGGCAAAGATCTCTGCTCATTTCAAAGGCAAACCATTCGATAGCACAGTAATCCAAATCTATGTCCTGACCAGAATTGCTAAAGTTGATGTTGAGCTGAAGATCAGTGGGAAGCTGAAGTTGAGTAGTTTTATGATTACCAATAGGACCTTCTAGGACCAAAGCACACAAAAAGATGTCCATTTCTTTGTAGGGGACTGGAATGCAAAAGTAGGAAATCAAGACATACCTAGAGTAACAGACAAGTTTGGCCTTAGGGTACATAATTAACCAGGACAAAGTCTAACAGAGTTTTGCCAAGATAAGGTACTGACATAGGAAATACCCTCTTCCAACAACCCGAGAGACTACTCTACACATGCACATCAGCAGATGGTCAATACAGAAATCAAACTGATTATATACTTTGGAGCTGAAGATAGATACTCTCTATACAGTCAGTCAAAACAAGACCAGGAGCTGACTGTGGCTAATATCATCCATTCATATTGAAATCTTCATACTTATAGAAGAAAGTAGAGAAAACCCCTAGACCATTCAGGCATGACCTAAATAAAATTTCTTGTGATTATAATTGGAAGTGGCAAGTAGATTCAAGGAAGTAGATCTGTTAGAAAACTGTGGACAGAGGTTTGTGATATTGTGCAGGAAGCAGTGATGAAGAATATCCCCAAGAAAAAGAAATGCAAAAGGCAAAATGGTTGTCTGAAGAGGCCTTAAAAAAAAAAAAGCTGAGAAAAGAAAAGAGAGAGGGGGAGATTATTGGAAGGAAAGCGAGAACAGGAAAGATATACCCACCTAAATGCAGAATTTTGAAGAATAGCTGGGGCAAATAAGAGAAACTTCCTCATTGATCAATGCCAAGAAATATGGGAAAACAATAGAATAAGAAAGACTACAGGTCTCCTCAAGAAAATTAAAGATATCAGTCGATAATTTCGTGCAAAGAAGGGCACAGAAAGGGACACAAATATTAGGGATCTAAGAGAATGCACAAACTACCACACAACTGAACTCATCTTTCATGCTAGGAAAGTAATGCTCAAAATTCTCCAAGCAAGGCTTCAGCAAAACGTGAATCGCGAACTTCCAGGTGTTCAAGCTGGTTTTAGAAAAGGCAGAGGAACCAGAGATCAAATTGCCAACATCCAATAGATCATCGAAAAAGCAAGAGATTTCCAGAAAAAAAGCATCTATTTCTGCTTTATTGACTATGCCAAAACATTTAACTGTGTGGATCACAATGAACTGTGGAAAATTCTCAAAGAGATGGGAATACTAGACCACCTGACCCATCTCTTGAGAAACATATATGCAGGTAAGGAAGCAACAGTTAGAACTGGACATGAAACAACAGACTGGTCCCAAACAGGAAAAGGAGTACATCAAGGCTGTATACTGTCACCCTGCTTATTTGACTTATATGCAGAATATATCATGAGAAACGCTGGGCTGAAAGAAGCACAAGCTGGAATCAAGACTGCTGGAAGAAATATTAATAACCTCAGATATGCAGATGACACCACCCTTACAGAAGAAAGTGAAGAGGAACTAAAAAGCCTCTTGATGGAAGTGAAAGAGGAGAGTGAAAAAGTTGACTTAAAGCTTAACATTCAGAAAACTAAGATTATGGCAACTGGCCCCATTACTTCATGGGAAATAGATGGGGAAACAGTGGAAGCAGTGTCAGACTTTATGTTTTAGGGCTCCAAAATCATTGCAGATGGTGATTGCAGCTGTGAAATTAAAAAAAAAAACTCTTACTCCTTGGAGGGAAAGTTATGAACAACCTAGATAGCATGTTAAAAAGCAGAAAGATTACTTTGCCCACAAAGGTCTATCTAGTCAAAGCTATGCTTTTTCCAGTGGTCATGTATGGATGTGAGAGCTGTACTGTGAAGAAAGCTGAGCACCAAACAATTGATACATTTGAACTGTGGTGTTAGAGAAGACTCTTGAGAGTCTCTTGGACTGCAAGGAGATTCAACCAGTACATCCTAAAGGAGCTCAGTCCTGGGTATTCATTGGAAGGGCGGATGCTGAAGCTGAAACTCCAATACTTTGGCCACCTCATGTGAAGAGTTGACTCATTGGAAAAAAACCCTGATGTTGGGAGGGATTGGAGGCAGGAGAAGAAGGGGACAACAGAGGATGAGATGGCTGGATGGCATCACTGAGTCGATGGGCATTAATTTGAGTAAACTCCGGGAGTTGGTGATGGACAGGGAGGCCTGGCGTGCTGCGATTCATGGGGTCACAAAGAGTTGGACATGACTGAGCGACTGAATTGAACTGAACTGCACTGAAGAGAAGAAGAAGATATAAGAGGGGGCAAGAATACACAGAAGAATAACCCAAAGAAAATCTTCATGACACAGATAATCACGATGTTGTCCTCACTACCTAGGCCTAGACATCCTGGAATGCAAGTCAAGGAGGCCTTAAGAAGCATTAGTGAGAGCAAATCTGGTGGAGGTGATGGATATCTAGTTGAGTTATTTAAAATCCTGAAATATGATGCTGTGAAAGTGCTACACTCAATATTTGGGCAAATTTGGAAAACTCAGCAGTGGCCACAGGACCAAAGATCAGTTTTCTTTGCATTCCCAAGGAAAGGCAATGCCAAAGACTGTTTGAACTAATACACAATTGCACTCATCTTCTATATAGAGCACAACGTAATGTCCGGGATTCTCCATGGAAGGTTTCAACAGTATGCAAATGAAGAATTTCCAGAGGTTCAAGCTGGGTTTAGGAAAGGCAGAGAAACAAGAGATCAAATTGCTTACACCCATTATGTGCTCAAAAAACCCAGCAGGTTCCAGAAAACAACATCCATTGCTTTATTGACTACGCCAAAACCTTTGACTTGTGGACAACCACACACACACAAAAAAAAAACATGTGGAAAATTCTTCAAGAGAAGGGAGTACCATACTCCCTGAGCTGCCTCCTGAGAAACCTCTATGCAGGTCAAGAAGCAACAGTTATATGGATATGGAACAATGGACTGGTTCCAAAGTGGGTGAAAGTAGTACCTCAGGACTGTATATCATCACCCTATTCACTTAAATGCAGATTCAGTTCTGTTCAGTTCAGTTCAGTCCCTCAGTCATGTCCAACTCTTTGTGACCCCATGAACCACAGCATGCCAGGCCTCCTTCTCCATTACCAGCTCCTGGAATTTACCCAAACTCATATCCATTCAGTGATGACACCAACCAACCATCTTATCCTCTGTCGTCCCTTCTCCTACTGCCTTCAATCTGTCCCAACATCAGGATCTTTTCAAATGAGTCAGCTCTTTGCATCAGGTGGCCAAAATATTGGAGTTTTGTGTGACATGCCAGGCTGGATGAAGTACAATCTGGAATCAAGTTTGCCAGGAGAAGTATCCACAATCAGAGATATATGGATGACACCACCACTACAGCAGAAAGTGAAGAGAAACTAAATAGGCTCTTGATCAAAGTGAAAGAGGAGAGTGAAAAGGCTGGCTTCAACCTGAATACTCAATAACTGAAGATCATGGCATCTGGTCCCACCTCTTCATGGCAAATAGATGGGGGAACAGTGACAGGCTTTGCTTTTTTGGAGCTTCAAAATCACTACAGATGGTGACTGTGGCCATGAAATTAAAAGACACTTGTTCTTTGGAAGAAAAACTATGGCAAATATAGACAGCATATTAAAAGGCAGAGACATTACTTGGCTGACAAAGGTCCATCTAGTCAAACCCATGGTGTTTCCAGTAGTCAGGTATGGATGTGAGATTTGGACCATAAAGCTGAGCACTGAAGAACTGATACTTTTGAACTATGGTATTGGTGAAGACTCTTGAGTCTTGCACTGCATTCAAATTAAACAAGTCAATCCTAGAGGAAATGGTCATGAGTATTCATTGCAAGGACGGATCTGAAGCTGAAGCTTCAATATGTTGACCAGTTCAGTCCAGTCACTCAGTCATGTCTGACTCTTTGCAACTCCATGAGTCACAGCACGCCAGGCCTCCCTGTCCATCACAAACTCCTGGAGTTTACTCAGATTCATGCCCATCGAGTTGGTGATTCAATCCAGCCGTCTCATCCTCTGTCATTCTCTTCTCCTCCTGCCCCCAATCCCTCCCCACATCAGGGTCTTTTCCAGTGAGTCTCTTCACATCAGGTGGCCAAAGTTTTGGAGTTTCAGCTTCAGTATCAGTGCTTCCAGTGAACACCCAGGACTTACTCCTTTAGTTTGTTTGGATCTCCTTGCAGTCCAAGGAACTATCAAGTCTTCTCCAACACCACAGTTCAAAAGCATCAATTTTTCGGTGTGCAGCTTTCTTCACAGTGCAGTTCTCACATCCATACATGACCACTGGAAAACCATAGCCTTGACTAGACAGACTTTGTTGGCCAAGTAATGTCTCTGCTTTTTAATATGCTATCTAGGTTGGTCATAAATTTCCTCCAAAGAAGTAAGCGTCTTTTAATTCCATGGCTACAGTTACCCTCTGCAGTGATTTTGGAGCCCAAAAAATAAAGTCTGACACTGTTTCCCCATCTATTTCCCACAAGGTAATGGGACCAGATGCCATGACCTTACTTTTCTGAATGTTCAGCTTTAAGTCAACTTTTTCACTCTCCTCTTTCATTCTCATCAAGAGGCTTTTTAGTTTCTCTTCACTTTCTGCCATAAGGGTGGTGTCATCTGCATATCTGAGGTTATTGATAGTCCTTCCGGCAATCTTGATTCCAGCTTGTGCTTCTTTCAGCCCAGCATTTCTCATGATGTATTCTGCATATAAGTCAAATAAGCAGGGTGACAATATACAGCCTTGACATACTCCTTTTTTATTTGGAACCAGTCCGTTGTTCCATGTCCAGTTCACACTGTTGCTTCCTGACCTGCATACAGGTTTCTCAAGAGGCAGGTCAGGTGGTCTGGCATTCCCATCTCTTTCAGAATGTTCCACAGTTCATTGGAATCCACACAGGGGAAGGCTTTGGAGTAGTCACTAAAGCAGAAATAGATGTTTTTCTGGAATTCTCTTGCTTTTTTGATGATCTAGCAGATATTGGCAATTTGATCTCTGGTTCCTCTGCCTTTTCTAAAACCAGCCACTTGATATGAAAAACTAACTCACTATAAAAGACCTTGATGCTGGAAAAGACTGAAGACAAGAAGAGAATTGGACAACAGAGAATGAGATGTTTGCATGGCATCATCATTTTCTAAAGAACAGCAAGAAAAATATTGCCTCACCACTTGATGAACATGTGATTGAGCAAGCTCTGGGAGTTTTTTATGAACAAGTAAGCCTGACATGCTGCAGTCCATAGGGTCAAAAAGAGTCAGATGGATGAGGAATGGAAGTAAATTTAACTTAATGCTGGTGGGCTGTTTGCATGAAGGGATCCTGGGACTGTGTGAGATATTCATACCCCTGGCAGCAGTTCAGAGCCTTCTGCTTTTAAGGCTTAGGGACCAGGGAATAGTGGTCCTCCCAAAGACGTCCCATTGCTCGAGCCAAAAATCCTGACATGAATGCCTTCCTTTCTCTGGGGTCTCATCCTTGGCTGTGGATGGCAGAGAGGCAAAGTGTCTATCTGCACCTGAGGGATGGCTCTGAAAGTCTGCCTGGAGTACAGTCTCTGATTTCGTCATGGTAATCCTGAAAGAGATGTGCACAATGAGACTCTCACAGGGGCCCTGGATTTTAAGTGGGCATCTGGATGTCCCCAGCCCAAATTTTAGCTGTGTTCATGGTTCATGAACTCCATAGGCTAGCAAGCAAGCAGGGATCCTGAGCTATAGGCAGATCTACCACATCCAGATGAGGGCATCAGAAAGAGAGCCTTGGCATTTAGCAAGTTAGCAAGGCCTAGCCTGGAATCAAGCCCTCTTGGAGCATATGGGAGAAGAATGCTACTCTCTGCACAATGGAGCCATGAGCTCTGGGCCCAGGGCAGGCAGGCTCTCCAGGGTGTGATCTGTGTGAGGGCTGTGTGTCTGTGTAGGTATAAGTAAACTGTAGTGCTGCCAAAAAGGGAAGCCACCTGACCATTTTGACTTCACATTCAGTGCCTAGTTTCAGTAGAGGCCCTTTGGATCTATATGTACCTTCTTGATATTGGTTCAGACAAAGGCCTGTCACATTCTCTTTGGCCTTCTGGAGGCCTCAATTTGGCTTTTCCCTGCTACAGGGAGACAACCTTTGAGGAGTAAACAAAAACAACTCCAAACAGACTATTACACAGTTAGGAGGAACAGGAGCACCTCTCTCAGAAGGTCTTAGGCCTGAGTGAGTACTGGGCCTGCCATAAGGGCATGACATTGACAAGGAATGACTTTGAGAGATAGATGCTGAAATGGGGTGTTCAAAGTCAGTACAGTCCAAAACACCTTGCTATTTCTGGTGTGGTTCCTGGAAGGAAAGCACGTGGAATGGAATCATGTAAATGTCTTTGGTACTGTGTCATTGACAATGTGATGGGAGAATACAGAAGAGCACCCATGATTCAGCTATTCACCAGGAGCACTTCCAGCCCACCCAACTCTGCAGGACAGTCCTGCCCCAGAGCATATCCCAACACTTTGTAACCTTCCAGGATAGAGTAGAGATAGAAGAGGACACAAACTTGACTGATGGGTGAATGGAAGACATCAACTGGAGAAAATGAGAGGTTCTTACCGAAGTCTGTTATCCTGGACAAGCAAAGATATATTACTGCGTCTGTGAAAATTTCCTTTTAGGGTTGTGTGTATGTGTGTGTGTGCTCACCGTCACAAATGTACATGTGAGTTGTCAGAACTGGCCTGACTGGGAGAAGAAAAAATGGACACCGAAAAAACAAACAAACTTGTGTAAACTACAATAACCATAGGGCAGGCGAAGCCCTGATGCCAGGGAATCAAGCCCAAGGATGTCACCAAAAAGCATGTTTTAAGTGGAGACACGCTGCTGCACCCTGAATCCCTAGGCAGAAAGAAGCAGTGGGAAGAAATAACTTGGGGCCATTCAGGGAGATACAAACCAGCCAAGAAACAGAAAGGGATAGATTCCGAGGCAAAGAGATGGGGTATGTACAGCCCCTACAAAGAGCTTTCTGTCCTTCTCAAGTGCAGCAGTATTCTTTCCCCATAGGACCAGGCACATCTTGCCTTTTATGTAAGGTTTGGGAGGCTGATGGCACAGTAGCATAAACAGTTGCTATCTGCAGAGTAGCATTGCCCAAAGAAAGGCAATGCCAAAGAATGCTCAAACTACTGCACAATTGCACTCATCTCACATGCTAGTAAGGTAATGCTAAAAATTCTCCAATCCAGGCTTCAGGAATACATGAACCATGAGCTTCCAGATGTTCAAGCTGCTTTTGAAAAAGGCAGAGGAACCAGAGATCAAATTGCCAACATCCTCTGGATCATCAAAAAAGCAAGAGAGCTCAAGAAAGCCATCTATATCTTCTTTATTGACTATGCCAAAGCCTTCGACTGTGTGGATCACAATATACTGTAGAACATTCCGAAAAAGATGGGAATACCAAGCCGCCTGACCTGCCTCCTGAGAAATCTGCCTGCAGGTCAGGATGCAACAGTGAAAACTGGACATGGAACAACAGACTGGTTCCAAATATGACATGGAGTATGTCAAGGCTGTATATTGTCACCCTGCTTATTTAACTTATATGCAGAATACATCGTGAGAATCACTGGGCTGGATGAAGCATAAGCTGGAAGCAAGATTGCTGGGAGAAATAGCGATAACCTCAGATATGAAGATGGCACCACACTTATAGCAGAAAGTGAAAAAGAACTAAAGAGTCTTTTGATGAAATTGAAAGAGGAGAGTCAAAAAGTTGGCTTAAAGCTCAACATTCAGAAAACAGATCATGGCATCTGGTCCTATCATTTCATGACAAATAGATGGGGAAACAGTAGCTGCCCCTTTATTTGTTTTGCTCCCAGACCACTGCAGATGGTGACTACTGTCATGTAGTTAAAAGACACTTACTCCTTGGAAGGAAAGGTATGACCAACCTAGACAGGATATTAAAAAGCAGAGACATTCTCTTGCCAAAAAAATTCCAACTCGCCAATGCTATGGTTTTTCTAGTAGTCATGTATGGATGTGAGAGTTGGACTATAAAGAAAACTGACCACTGAAGAATTGATGCTTTCAAACTGTGGTGTTGACAAAGACTCCTGAGAGCCCCTTGGGCTGCAAGGAGATCCAGCCAGTCCACCCTAAAGGACATCAGTCCTGGACTGATGTTGAAGTTGAAACTCCTATACTTTGGCCACCTGAGGTGAAGAACTGACTCACTGTAAAAGACCCTGATGCTGAAAAGATTTAAGGAGGAGGAGGTGACAACAGAGGATGAGATTGTTTGATGTCATCACTGACTCAATGGAGATGAGTTTGAGGACACTCCAGTAGTTCGTGATGGACAGGGAGACCTGGTGTAATGAAGACCATGGCATCCTGGAGAATAGAACTTGACTGAGCAACTGAACTGAACTGAACTGAACTGAACTGAAGTGAACTGAACCTGCAGAGTTTGCCAGTTTCAAACATCACTCTTTGAAGTCTTCGCAGAATGCTTAAGCATCAGCGTTCTGCAGTGGATTGCTTAAGATCATCCTCTAGCTGCTCCTGGCCCCACAGGACTGGGGTGATGGGGTAAGCTGGCATGTGTTCTCACCTGGAGGTAGGATGAGGACAGAACCACTTGGAAAGGGCCTTTGTACAGTAAATGAGCAGACTTCAATTCCCCTGGCACTGATGAGAATGTCCCTTAGTGGGATCCTGACTTTTATATCTCTTATTTAGAGATGTTTCACCTGTAAATCTCTTTATATAGAGACTATTCCACCTCTAAATATGGCATTCTCTTCATGTCATAAATTGACATATGGACAAAATGTTTCTATGTGAAGCACAGAACTTGTTTCATATATGAATGCATGCATGTGGGTTCCCTGTATGAAATACAGAATTCTCTATATTCCATATGTGAATTTCTCAACACTCAATTTCCAGAATGAAAATGGCATTTTCTATATTTCATGTGAAAATCTGTATGCATATTTTTCTACATGAAAATGGGAATTTAATGCATTTCACCTATGCATAACTGGATGCTAAATTTACTACATGACATCTGAAATTTTATGTATTTCACTTATGAACAGGTAGCCATTGATTTTCGTACACAAAATATGGAATTTTGATTCTACACATATATAAAGCAGGGCACTAAGTTCCTTCTTTAAACATGGAATTCTCTATATTTCACATATGAAACTCCTACCACAGATTGAATCCATGAAAAAATGACTTTCCTATATTGATTTAGCAAAATATGGGTCATGATTTTCAATTCTCTGCATTTCACAAATGAAAATCTGGGCCTCATTTTCCTACATGAAAATTGGATTTCTTTATTTTCAATATTTGAAACTCTAGGCATGGCACTTTTTTCCATGAAGTATGGAATTCTTTGGTCTCACATCACCTATGATGCCAAATTTACTACTTGAAATAAGGAATTCCTATATTTTGCATAGGCAAATCAATACCAATATTCTTATATGAAATATCAATACTCTACAATTTACTATGAATATTTGGTGAAGATTTTTTCCCTACATAACATATAGAATTCTCTGCATTTCACAGCTGAAAATCAGGATGGTTATTTTTCCTGCAAGGAATGCAGAGTTCCCTTTCTTAAACATGACCATCTGGGTGGAGGTTTTCCTACATGAAAAATCAAAGTCTCTGCTTCCCAATTCTTTATCATCTATGGCAGCAGGGAACTTGAACGGTTTTAGGAAGACCTCCAAGTCTTTCTAGAATTTACACCGAGAAAAGATGTCCATTTCATCATAGGGTTCTGGCATGTATAAGCAGAACGTCAAGAGACATCCGGTGTAATGGGCACGTTTGACCATGGCGTATGAAATGAGGCAGGACAAAGACTAGCAATGTTTTGTCAAATTGAAAGGGTAAAAATTAAAATAGTGGCACAGTTTTCTTGAGCTCCAAAAGCATTGGGGACAGTGATTACAGTCATGAAAATATAAGACCCCTGCTCCTGGGAGGAAAAGCTATCACAACCCTAGACACAATGTATTGAAAAGCAGAGACATCACTTTGACAACAATTGTCCCTATAGGCAGAGCTATGGTTTTACCAGTAGACATGTACGGATGTGATGGTTTGACTATAAAGAAGGCTGAGTGCCAAAGATTTGAGACTTTGTAACTGTGGTGCTGGAGATGGCTCTTGAGATATCCTTGGACAGCAAGGAGATCAACCCCATCAATCCTAAAGGAAACTAACCCTAAATATCCATTGGAAGGTCTGATGCTGAAGCTGAAGTTTCAATACTTTGGCTACTAGGTGTGAAGAAATAATACATGGGAAAAGATTAAGGTTCTGCCTTCTCATTAAGAAAAAAGAAAATTATTGGCTCTGATATGGGAAGATGGAGGAAGGGGGGGGGGTGGACAACAGAGGGTGAGATGGTTGGACAGCATCATTTGACTCAAAGAACATGAGTCTCAGTAAAGTGTTGGAGACAGTAAAGGATAGGGAGATCTGGAGTGCTGCTGTCCGTGGTGCTGCAAAGAGTTGGGCATGACTGAGTGACTGAATATCACCAACAACTGTATTTCACACACATCAATCGGGATGAGATTTTCAAACTTGAAACATGGAATTCTGTATATGACCATGAAAAATTAGATATTCCTGCTTGAAATATGGAATTTTCTCTACCTATTTAATGAACATTTGGGTGCACATCTTACCTCTTCAACTATGAGAGTTTCAGGCACCAAAATCTGAACAAAAATATTTTGACATGGAATATGGACATGAAAAATGACATTAAATATTTTACGTTTCAAATATGAAAATATAGGGATGCATTTTCTTACGTGAAATATCATATGATTATGGATGCACTATCGAGTTTTCTGTTTCATATATTGAAACCCAACACCAGGCATCCTACATGGAAGATGTAATTCTCAGTTTCACATATGAAACTCTAGGTGCAGATTTTATGACACAAAATATGAAACTCTCTATAATTCACATATGAAAGTCTGTATTTTTTGTATATCATATGAAAGTATGGACACAGAATTTTCTGCATGAAATGTGAAGATCTTGATGTAATTTTCAAATTTCGCATTTGATAATCCGTGTGCCACTTTCCTTCATGAAATACAGAATGCTGTGTGCTTCATATTTGAAAAACTACATCGATTTTGCTATAAGAAATATGGAATATTCTATTTAATATAAGAAAATATGATTTTCATGCTTGAGCTGTGAAATTCTCTATATTTCACCAAAACAATCTTCTGACATAAAATATGGAATCTGGTATATTTCACATTTGATAATCTGAGGAGAGATTTGCTCATATGAATTACAAAGCCTCTATTATTCACATTTGAAAAACCTGTGTCGGATTTTTCACAGAAAATACGTGAAATTGTCCATGATTCAGATATTAAGATCTGGGATGAGCAGTCACATATAGAATAGACTTATTTCTTGTCTGACTGTCTGGCTCCTGGTTTCCCTACTGAAATTTAGAATTCTCTGCATTTCATTTATGAAAGTCCAGGTGAGGATATCCCAACAAGAAATACGGAATAAACTATATATCACACGTGAAAATCTGGGTGCCAATATATCTACATGAAAATGTGTATGCCTTTATAATACCATTTGGATTTCTAGATTTTGGATTTCCCTTATGAACTACGGAAAACTCTATATTTCACATATCAAAATTTGTATGTCATTTTCCCTGTATGAAATGTGGAATCATCCCTATTTTCTCATTTTTAAAAATCTGAGTGAAAATTTTCCCACATGAAAAATGGAATTTCAATAATTCATTCATGAAAATATGGGTGTAGGTATTCTCATTTTGCATTTTGGAATCCTCTAAATGTCATATATAAAATAGAGGCACATACTTTCTTACATGAAATATGGTAATATTTATATTTCATATTTCACCATCAAGGTGTAGCTACTTCTAGCTGAAATATGGCATTCTCTGTATTTCACTATTTATATCTGTGGACAGATTTATCTGCATGCAATATGGAACTCTCTATATTTCACATATAATGTCTGATGATGAAGATTTGACATGGAAATACAGATTTTTGTCCATTTCACTTATGTAAAACCAGGGTGCAGATTTTCTGACAAAACATATAATTCAGATTTTGAGTGCAGCTTTTGTACATGATATGGGATTGTCTATGTTTCAAATATGGAAATCTTAGCTCAGCTATCCGTATATGAAATATAAAGTCCCTAAGTTGCATTTATAAAACCTGGACACTGATTTATCTCAACAATTTGCTACATGACACATATGAAAAGATGGGTGTAGAGTTTCCTACATGAGAAAAGGAATTATCTGTACTACCCTTATCAAAATATGAGCACAGGTTTACTTTCTGAAATACGTGGTTCTTTACAGTTCACATTTGAAAATATGAGTGCTGTTATTTCTATGTTAAATATGTAACAAGGTGGAATTCTCTAAACATCTCACTTGAAAATCCAGGCACAGATTTTCCTGCATGAGATATGGAATTAGCTTTATAGTGGAATGAAACACTGAATTCTTTATGTGACATTTATGAATATCTGTGTGTATATTTTCCTACATGATATATGGAATTCTTTGTGTTTAAGTGTTGGAGATATGGACGTTCATATTTCTTGCATTCAACATTGAATTCTCTGTACTTCACATAATTAAATATTAGCAAGTGTTTTCCAGGCATAGATTTTCAAATGTTAAATATGGAATTCGATATGTTTCACATGTGGAAATCAAAGTTCAGGTTTTCCTAAAGGAAACATGGAATGATGTCTATTTTAGAGATGACAGTCAGAAAATATATATGTATATTTGCTTGCTATATGAAATTCTGAATATTTCATAATAAAAAATCTCTTAAGATTTTCTGACATAAATACATAATTTTCTATAATTCACATAGAGAAATCTGGGAACAGATTTTCCTAATGAAATATAAAAAGCCTCCATGTCTCATATAGAAATCTGTGAATTTCTTTTCAGGTGAAATATGAAAATTTTCATGTATCATATATGGAAATCATGGTCCAGATATTGCTGCAAAAAATATGGAAAATGTCCTCTATATTTTATATATGAAAATATCCACCTGAAATATGGAATTCTCTATATTTCACATTTGAAATCGGTCCACACATTATCACATGAGATATAACATACTCTCTATATCACATACAAAATCCCTGCTGATATTTGCCTACATGAAGGACTGAAATTTATGTACATCACATATGAAAAACCGTCCCCACACGAAATCTGTGATTCTGTATATTTCAGACACCAAAATTGTGCAGTGATATTACTACATAAAATATGGAATTCTGTATATTTCACATCTGAAAAATCATGGTCACTATTTTACTCAAATAAATATCAAATCTGTATATGTTACATGTGAAAATCTCGATGCTGATTTTAGTCCACGATACATTGAATTTTTTCGTATTTCACTTTATAAGAATCTGGATGCTATTATTCTTACCTGAAATGTGAAATTCTCTATACATCATATATGAAAATCTGGGTGGTGATTTTCCTAGATGAAATATGGAATTCTCTATATTCCACATATGAAAACCTTGGCATTGATTTTCTTAAGATACAGGGAATCATTATGGAACTGAAATCATCTCTATTTTACAAATGAAAATCTGGCCACAACTCTTTCAAAAAATATGGAATTCTTTGTATTTCTCAAACATATATCAAGAGAACCAATCTCTGCCATAAAATACAGAATTTTCTGTACTTCCTGAATGAAATCTTGGTCCTAATCCTCCTTCATGGAAGTAGCTGCTGCTGCTGCTGCTGCTGCTTCTGCTGCTGCTGCTAAGTCACTTCAGTCATGTCCGACTCTGTGCGACCCCATAGACGACAGCCCACCAGTTTCTGCCGTCCCTGGGATTCTCCAGGCAAGAACTCTGCAGTGGGTTGCCACTTCCTTCTCCAATGCATGAAAGTGAAAAGTGAAAGTGAAGTCCCTCAGTAGTGTCCTCGCTACCCCCATGGATTGCAGCCTACCAGGCTCCTCCGTCCATGAGATTTTCCAAGCAAAAGTACTGGAATCGGCTGCCATTGCCTTCTCCATATGGAAGTAGAGCTTCTCTCTATATTTTACATTTGAAGATCAGAATGGAGATTTTTCCTGTAAGAAATATGGAAATCACTTATATTTCATAAGAACCACTGGTTCTTCAGTTACTGAAACACCTGCCTCCCCTATTTGCCCTTTGGCACTGTTGCTCATGAAAATAGTTTCCATGCAGGGCATGCTTTGCTTTGATCAGAGATTGACAGCTGCTGCCACAGTGCCCAAATCCCAAGGGGCAATACCCATGAGGAAATGCCTTTAGCCTCCATTTGATTGGTTCCTGATGTGTTCTGAAGGTCAGCATGTAAAAGTCAGGCCCCTCCCACCAACGTACTGCTCATGTGTGGTGACCCACGGATCCACACGCATGTCTACCTTTCCCTCTGCTAGACTATAGGCAAGTAACCAATTGGTGGGGAGTGACTGAAACCTGTGGGTCCGCTGAGCCAGGCAGCTGCTGCACTTTGGGGTCCACATCCTTCGCAACCTGGGCCATGGCCAGGGCACAAGGATAGAGAAACCGGAGGAAGGCTAGAGGGCCCCTGGCACCCTGAATCCCCTTCGTTGTGAGACTGGTCTTCAGGGCGCAGGGGCCCTGCGACCTGCCAGCACGGTGGGACCATCAGGGACGTTACAGACAGTGGGTTGGGGGGCAGGGGCAGGGGTGGGGGCAGGAGGGCACCCAGCAAGGAGGGCACCCTCTTCAGGATGGAGGCAGTGGAGAAAGGCGCGACTCTGCAGGAAGGAGAGGTGACGGGGTTCTGGCAAGACCTCCCGCCGCTGGTGGAAGACATCATGAAGGAGGTGGAGGTGGTGATGGTGGTGGAGTAGCAGCAGGGACGGGTGTCCGCAAGAGTGGGAGGAGAAGCCAGGGGAACAGGACCAGGGACACCCAATGCCGGGAGCCCCGAGTGAATGGTCCCCACTTCGGGCGCTGGAGGCATTGGCTGTCCTGCTGGTAGACCTGACCTGTGCCAATGAAAAATACCACGGGGCCTACTTTCAGCTCAGGTGGAGGAACCATCAGAGGGGAAAGTGTCCCTTGTCTCGGTGAAGCTCAATGATCCAGGGCATTCCTGGCTTCTGGGACAAAGTCGTATTCTTACTAATGCTTCCTGGGGTCGGTTGTTTAGAAGGAGAGAAGGAGCAGGAACAGGAGGAGGGGTGTGGGTGAGGGCACAGGCAAGCCAAGGGGGCTGAGGGAAGTGGGGGCTGGGAGGAGGGGCGAGCTCCAAAGGAACAGCGCCAGCAGCTCCTGGGCATGGCTCCGTTTGTGTGTGTCTGAGCCATGACTCTCCGTGACTCCTTTTGGCCTGCATCTGAACAGAAGCCGTACCCTGGGGCTGGAATTCTATGTGACCAGAGACAGTAGTCCAGAATAGCATTCTCAAAGATTTATGATTGTAATTGTGGATTATCTGGGAAAGCAACAGAGACATTAGGAGTCCCAGAACCCATACCAGTCAGTCAGAGTCCCAGTAGTTGTTCCCACTAGTGCAGTGTAAAAGCAGGATGTTGTCCACTCACCTAGGTGGAGCTTGAAGGGGTGGCTCCTTTTGCCCATAGTTAGGGCCAGACCACTTCACCCTTTGGTGAAGACAGGGATCAGATCAGAGTCCCAGGGATTTTCTAAACACACAAGCACACACACACACATAGCGACACACAGCAGACATTTGCCTACAGACAAGACATGCCACAGGGACTTCAGATCGTGACGTGTTAAGCAGTGACATGCCACTACCCTGCACACACAGATGAGGCAGAAATCAGAAGCTGTAAGAAACTGACACTCCCTCGGTGGATGCAGAGAGGGGACCTAGAGGACCATGGGGGACCAAGAGCCGTGAGCATGTTTGATGGTATGGCAGGGGCTGGGGATGTCAGTGCACTGTCCAGCAAGCAGGAATGCAACGTACCTTGAAGATGCCTGTTCCAGGGTACTTGTTCTTGTCCTTGACCTAAAGCAGATAATGAACCACCCCCAAATGTGTTTCATGATCAGTGATGAAGGTAAAGTCTTGTTTACGTACGTGATTGATTTGGAGGTGAGTGAGGAAGACTGAGGACAAGTGGATGTGGAAATGGGCAGGGAATTTTTCAGGGGAGGGAGGGCATGTACCGTATTATCCATGCATGTGCAGTGTAAGTTTGGAGAAGAGAAAGGTGTTGATGCCTGCCTAGCATGCAAGCTGAGGACCCTAGAAGCTTGCACCATTTCCCTCCTCCTGGTTCTGGCAGGTGCAGGAACTAGGTCATCCCCAGTCCAACTGCAAGCTGATATTTTCCTTTTGTGACAACCCCTACTTCTGGAATACAGTCATCGTGGAGGAGTACTACCATGACATAACTGGTGTGATGTGGCTCCCAGTCACTGTGGGTGGGTGGTGGAGGGAGTGGATGCTCCTCCTGTGTTATCCTTCCCTATCCCCCATGTCTTCCTCCAAGGTATAGGGCATATTGTTCCACTCCAGTCCACTGGCTCTGGGATTATGGATGGGGAGCTCCAAGCCTCAGTCTGGACACCAGCAGCCTTAACTTTCTCAACTGGTTGTCAACCCACAACTTCCCAGCATCAATCAGGATTGCAGAGGTAGTGTCATTCTGGGCCTACCCCAGAATTGGAGATGGATGCGGGAGTTCTTGGCTACACATGGGAAGTTTTGGGGCCTCATCAGGCATGTTCTGACCTTGCTCATGTTGCCAGCAGATCATCTCCAAAGACCTGTGGGTCAGTCCCCTGCAGTACTACCCCTGGGAGGAAGGTCCTGCCATGAGAGGTACCTATCAGAAGACAGCATTTGAGGGGAACAGGAGGTGGGCCCTGAAGTCACAGGTGTGGAGAGTCTGGGACACTCTTCTTTCCCAAATGGGGAAGCTAGGCTCATGTAGGATGGCTGCAGAACCTGGATTCAGATCATGAAGGTAGATGGTGACAGTCAGGGAGCTTGGGGAATTCATGTGTCCACCTCTCACTCAAAGCAGCTATAGTCACAGCATAAGAGTCCTCAGTGATTCTGATGCAGGCCGAGTGAATTAAGCACCATTTGCGGAATCAGGATTCCCTGGGTTCTGCCAACCTATGGCCTCTTGCTACTCATTGTGTTTGAGATTACCTTGGCCTTTCTCTCCTGCACCTCCTCCTGGGAAAGCCCACCTGGCAGAAGGGGTTCATCACTGGGGTCCCATTAATTTTTTTTTGTAAATTAATTTATTTACTTTAATTGCAGGCTAATTACAATATTGTAGTGGTTTCTGCCACGCATTCACATGAAGCAGCCATGGGTGTATATGTGTCCCAATCTTGACACCAATCCTGTCCCAACCCCCTCCCACCTCCCTCCCTAACACATCCCACAGGGTTGTCCCAGTACCGCCCTGTCTCATGCATCAAACCTGGACTAGTGATCTGTTCCATGTTTCAATGTACATGTTTCAGCGCTATCCTCTCAAATCATGCCACCCTCGGCTTCTCTCACAGAGTCCAAAAGTCTGTTCTTTAAATCTGTGTCTCTTTTGCTGCCTCTCATATACAGTCATTGTTACCATCTTCCTCAATTCCATATATATGTGTTATTATACTGTATTGGTGTTTTTCTTTCTGACTTACTTCACTCTGTATAATAGGTTCCAGTTTCATTCACTTCATTAGACCTGATTTAAATGCATTGTTTTAATAGCTGAATAATATTCCACTGTGTATATGTACCACAGCTTTCTTATCCATTCATCTGCTGATGGACATCTAGGTTGCTTCCTAGATGTCCTAGCTGTTGTAAACAGTGCAGCGATGAACATTGGGGTACAAGTGTCTCTTTCAATTCTGGTTTCCTCACTGTGTATGCGCAGCAGTGGGATTGCTGGGTCAAATGGCAGTTCTATTTCCAGTTTTTTAAGGAATCTCCACACCATTCTCCATAGTGTCTGCACTAGTTTGCATTCCCCCCAACAGTGTAAGAGGGTTCCCTTTTCTCTGCTGACTCCAGCGTTTCTTGTGTGTAGACTTTTTGAGAGCAGCTATTCTGAATGGTATGAGATGATACCTCATTGTGGTTTTGATTTGCATTTCTCTGATAATGAGAGATGTTGAGCATCTTTTCATGTGTTTGTGAGTTATTGTATGTCTTCTTTGGCTCAATATGCCAGCAAATTTGGAAAACTCAACACTGGCCACAGGACTGGAAAAGGTCAGTTTTCATTCCAATCCCAACGAAAGACAATGCCAAAGAATGCTGAAACTACCGCACAATTGCACTCATCTCACACGATGGCAAAGTAATGCTCAAAATTCTCCAAACCAGGCTTCAGCAACACATGAACCATGAACGTTTAGATGTTCAAATGGGTTTTAGAAAAGGCAGGGGAACCAGAGCTCAAATTGCCGACACCCAATGGATCATAGAAAAAGCCAGAGAGTTCCAGAAAAGCATCTATTTCTGCTTTACTGACTATGCCAAAGCCTTCAACTGTATGTATCACAATAAACTGTGGAAAATTCTGAAAGAGATAGGAATACCAACCCACCTGACCTGCTGCTTGAGAAACCTATATGCAGGTCATGATGCAACAGTTAGAACTGGACGTGGAATAACAGACTGGTTCCAAATAGGAAAAGGAGTATGTCAAGGCTGTATATTGTCACTCCACTTATTTAACTTGTATGCAGAGTACATCATGAGAAATGCTGGTCTGGAAGGAGTACAAACTGGAATCAACATTGCCAGGAGAAATTTAGATATGCAGATGACACTACCCTATTGGCAGAAAGTGAAGAGGAACTAAAAAGCCTCTTGACGAAAGTGAAACAGGAGAGTGAAAAAGTTGGCTTAAAGTTCAACATTCATAAAACTAAGATCATAGCACCTGGTCCCACCACTTCCTGGCAAATAGATGGGGAAACAGTGGAAACAGTGGCTGACTTTATTTGGGGGGCTCCAATATCACTGTGGATGGTGATTGCAGCCATGAAATTAAAAGATGCTTACTCCTTGGAAGGAAAGTGATGACCAACCTATATAGAGTATTTAAAGGCAGAGACATGTATTTAGGCTCCAACTAATAAAAATAAATGGAAAAAAAATCAGAGACATTACTTTGCCAGCAAATGTCCGTCTAGTCAAGGCTATGGTTTTTCCAGTGGTCATATATGGATGTGAGAGTTGGACTGTGAAGAAAGCTGAGCCCCGAAAACCTGATGCTTTTGAACTGTGGTGTTGGAGAAGACTCTTGAGAGTCCCGTGGACTGCAAGAAGATCCCACCAGTCCATCCTAAAGGTGATCAGTCCTGGGTGTACATTGGAAGGATTGATGCTGAAGCTGAAACTCCAATACTTTGGCCACCTCATGTGAAGAGTTGACTCATTGGAAAAGACTCTGATGCTGGGAGGGATTGGGGACAGAGGAGAAGGGGACAACAGAGGATGAGATGGCTGGATGGCATCACTGACTCGACGGACATGAGTCTGAGTAAACTCTGGGAGTGGTGATGGACAGGGAGGCCTGCTGTGCTGTGATTCATGGGTTCACAAAGAGTCAGACACAACTGCACGACTGAACTGAACTGACTTGGAGAAATGTCTGTTTAGTTCTTTGGCCCAATTTTTGATTGGGTCGTTCTTTTTCTAGAATTGAGCTGCGTGAGCTTCTTGTATATTTTTGACATTAATTCTTTGTCAGTTGCTTTGTTTGCTATTATTTTCTTCCACTCTGAGGGATGTCTTTGCACATCTCTTACAGTTTCTGTCGTTGTGCAAAAGCTTCTACGGTTAATTAGGTCAATTTGTTTATTGTTGCTTTTACTTCAATTACTCTGTGGGGTGGGTTGTAGACGATCCTGCTGTGGTTTATGTCAGAGAATGTTTTGCCTGTGTTTTCCTCTAGGAGTTTTGTAGTTTCTGGCCTTACATTTACGTCTTTAATCCATTTTGAGTTCATTTTTGTGTATGGTTTTAGAAAGTGTTCGAGTTTCATTCTTATCCAAGTCGTTGACCAGGTTTCTCAGGTTTGTTAAAGAGATTGTCTCTTCACTATTGTATATGCTTGCTTCCTTTGTCAATGATAAGGTGTCCATATGCGTGTGGATTTACCTCCAGGCTTTCTATCTTGTCCCATTGATTTATATTTCTTTCTTTGTGTCAGTACCATACTGTCTTGATGGCTGTAGCTTTGTAGTATACTCTGAGGTCAGGCAGGTTTCTACCTGCAGATAAATTTCTCTTTCTCAAGATTTCTTTGGCTATTTGAGGTTTTTTGTATTACCATACAAATTTTGAAATTATTTGTTCCAGTTCTCTGAAAAATACCGTTGGTAGCTTGATACAGATTGCATTGAATCCATAGATTGCTTTGTGTAGTATATTTATTTTCACTATATTGATTCTTCTGATGCAGGAACACAGTATATTTCCCCATCTATTTGTGTCATCTTTGATTTCGTTTATCAGGGTTTTATAGTTTTCTATATATAGGCCTTTTGCATCTTTCAGTAGATATATTCCAAAGTATTTTATTTTATTTTATTTTTATTTTTTTGTTGCAATGATGAAAGTAATTGTTTCCTTAATTTCTCTTCCTGTTTTCTCATTGCTGGTGCATAGGAATCCAAAAGACTTTTGTGTGTTAATTTCATATCCTGCAACTTTGCAATATTCACTGATTAATTCTAGTAATTTTCTGGTGGTGTCTGTCGGGTTTTCTATGTAGAGGATCATGTCATCTGCAAAGAGTGAGACCTTTACCTCTTCGTTCCAATCTGGATTCCTTTTTTCCACTGTGGTTGCTATGGCTAAAACTTCCAAAATTACGTTGACGAGTAGTGGTGAGAGTTGACACCCTGGTCTTGTTCCTGACTTTTTGGGAAATGTTTTCAATTTTTCACCATTAAGGATAATGTTTGCTGTAGGTTTATCATATATGGCTTTTATTATGCTCAGGTATGTGCTTTCTTTGCCTGCTTTCTGTGTGGTTTTTATCATAAATGGATGTAGAATTTTGTCAAAGGCTTCCTTTGCATCTATTGAGAAAATCATACGGAGTTTATATTTCAATTTGTTAATGTGGTGCATCCCATCGATTAATTTGTGAATTTTGAAGAATTCTTGCAGTACTGGGATAAAGCCCAATTGGTCATGATGTATATTTTTACAATGTTGTTGAGTTCTTTTTGCGAGAATTTTATTGAAGATTTTTGCATCTATGCTCGTCAGTGATATTGGCCTATAGTTTACTTTTTTTAATAGTATCTTTGTCTGGTTTTAGTATTAAGGTGTACCATTGAATTTTTGTGCTGATGTTGGGGTCTTCTCTGAATTTCCACACTCACCACGTGGCCTTTCACCACCACTGCACAGACAAAGCTGGAAATGACTTAAGGCTGACTCAGAATAATACTGAAGGGCTGGGGGCAGAAATGGAAAGGGATACGAAAAGGGCAGAATGTGGTGCCTAGGGATTCCATCTCCCACATAGCTGGGCACAGGCATTTTCAACTACTGAAACACCTGTTCCCTGTTTGTGTTGTGCCCCCTGTGCCTTGCATGTGTGCATGTCCATGCACGTGATTATGTTGGCCGTGTCTGTGTGTCTGTGTGATCCTTCACCATTATAGGTGCTGACATGAAGGCAGCAGGACATGAGATTTGGAGCAACCAGAAGAGGAGGCAAAAGGCATCCACAGACAGAGGGAGACTGGTCAATATATTTCTGCAGTGCCCCTTTCTAGGACTGTAAATTGGAAAGAATGGCCGATGATAACTCAGGATACTTGTTCCACAAATCTGCAATGACCTTAGATACATAAACAAGCTCAAATTTTCTGCTGTGTTGTTTTGTGTGTTTGTACAGGGAAGAAGGTGTGGAGGATCTGAGGTGTCACCCAAAGCAAATGAATTGGTGTGGGGCTTTTTAGCCAAAATCTGTGGACCCGGTAAAGGGCCTACTGTGAACTGAAACACAAGAATTTTACAAGCGAAATCTCCATCTGGACAAAGAAGCTCCGTCATCTGGGAAATCCATAGCTTTTGGGTAAAAGTTGGAACCCTTGGGTGGTGCTTGTGGAATTCACCTTATCTGGGTTATTATGAAAGCAGTGTACAGATCTGGCAGCTTGGGTAGAAAATATGTTTATTGGATTATGACTATTCTCTGCTGCTGCTGCTGCTGCTGCTAAGTCACTTCAGTCGTGTCCGACTCTGTGTGACGCCATAGCCCTCCTGCAAATCGTTTTCTGAGACTATGGGTGACTCTTGCTGTTCTAATTGGCACAAATTGTCACTTGGTGTTTAGGTGCAGCAGATCAACTCGTAACTGCCACTAACACCGGAGACTCTTCAAGGAAAGTGTTATCTGCCACACAGGTCTTCTCCAAAACACTGAATGAACTTGGGGTTGAATTGGGATTTGTAAGTGCCCATACTAGTTGTCGCTAGGAGTGTTTGTTTTCCAGAAATTAGCTGTGCTTTAGGAGGCTGAGATGGAGTTTGGGGCCTTGCTGTTAGGAACAAAAGGACGACTTGTTGGGTCTTCAACCTGTCTGTGTTGAAGGAAGGTGACTAGTTACTAGTAGCAAATTGAACTCAGACACTGCTGGACTACACTTTAGGCTAGGTTTCTTCTTCCAGCACTTTCACTTCTAGCATCTAGAGACTCCCTGACATAAAGAGGTTTGCGAACCACCCTCAGATGTCAGCCAAGATGAAGACACGCTTAGCTACCTGTCCAAGTTGAATGTCAGGCTGGGGACACTGATATTGTGCAGGGGAGGCGACCGCAGAGGAGAGGGGAAATGATTTATCATGGACAAGCAGAAAGGACAGCTCTCCTGTAGAGAGATTTTGTACCACGCCTTCCTGGTAGATGGAATAAATCAGGCATCCCAGGCAATGCTGTATGATTGAATCTGTGACTTTGACATTATTCATCAAGGTAGCTAAACAGCCACCTGAATTCACCTAACCAAACTTTACATTTTCTGATTCTTCTGTGGGCTCAAACCTTCCTTTGAAATGTCTCTTTGTGGATTCAGTCCACATGGTGCAGTTTATTTAGATAATTACTTTTTTATTGAAGGATGATTGCTTTACAAAATTTTGCTGTTTTCTGTCAAATCACAACATGAATCAGACACAGGTATACATATATCCCCTCCCTTTTGAACCTCCCTCCCATCTCCCTCCTGAACCCACCCCTCTAAGGTTGATACAGATACCCTGTTTGAGTTTCCTGAGCCATAGACAAAATTCCCAATGACTATTTTACCTATGGTAATGTAAGTTTCCATGTTAGTCTTTCCATACACCTCTCCTTCTCCTCCCCTCTCCCCATATCCATAAGTCTATTCTTCATGTCTGTTTGTCCATTTGCGCTGTAAAATAAGTTATTCAGTATCATTTTTCTAGAGTCTGTATGTGACAAAATACGGTATTTATCTTTCTCTTGAAGTCCCATAAACTTAATTGTATATATAAATATACAGCTTTCTATTTGGTCACACCTTGTTGTCCTGGTTCTTGTAGTTGCTGGTTCAAGACTTCCTTTGTTATGTTAGCATAAGGATGACCTTTGATTTAACATTTGCCTGCGAAGTTCATATAATTGATTTCCCCATGCAAAGCTTCTATTAATTTGCTTATCTAACCTGAAAATGGCAAATTCACAATTGTTTCATTTCATGCACTTTAATTTTTGTTGAAATTTAGAGGTTTTGAATTTTGGAATTCAGTAAAAGGAGAGGAAGCTTCTGCCCTCATATTCATTTGTGACTGCTGGTTTTACTGGAATATTTTGGTTACTTTGCCCAAACAATTTTTGTATAGACTGTTTTCTTTGTAATGTAGTATGTAGTCAGTGACATCTCTGTTCCAGTACATAGGTGGCAAAAAGATACTCCTCTTAATCTTTGGGGTGGAGAGACAAGGAGTAGAGGAGAGCAGTAAAAGATGAGGTTTGTTTGTTCATTTTTTTTTTTTTTGTTTGTTTATTTTAAACCACAGTCCTAGTCTTTGCAGATAATATGGGGGTTTGGGTACACACCAACATCACTGTATACACATTCATTTTCCCAAATTTTCCCATCCAGTTCACTTGGAGAGTACAGATTATCTGGTGTTAGAAACTTAGGACCTTCTCAACTCTTTTCTGAGCCCGCGAATGTGTGCGACCTTGTCTATCTTTTTTTTTTCTTTTTTTCCCTTTATTTATTTATTTATTTTTTCAGTGGGTTTTGTCATACATTGATATGAATCAGCCATAGATTTACACGTATTCCCCATCCCGATCCCCCCCTCCCACCTCCCTGTCCACCCGATTCCTCTGGGTCTTCCCAGTGCACCAGGCCCGAGCACCTGTGTGTGAGACCTTGTCTATCTTGATGCAGAATGGGCAAGTTTCTCCCTTACCCTCTCTGAGGTCCTGTTGGGTCTCCTGATAATTATGTGAGCTCAAGGCAGATTGAGAAAAATAAACTAATTTAGTTCATGCACACAGAGGTCTCACAGAAATAGGATGCCTGAAGTGAGTGAAGCAGGCTGAATGCATATGATTTTGGACAAATATTTATTTATAGGTTTAGTCCAACAAAGAAATCTGTGTTTGGAAAAGCATGTTAATAAAGAACAGTCAGTTATTTTATGTAGCTTTCTTACCCATCAACTCCCTAATTCTGGGGCCAAGGATTATTTCTAGCCTCCTGTCATAGGGAGGGTAACATCACATGAATTTATTTTTCACTTTCAGTGAGAGAGGAGGTCAGGGTAATATTCTAGTTTTTTAATCATTTCCCCTCATTGACCATTTGCCAGGCTAGCTTAGTTTTAAACAGTCAACATGCCACCAAGGTATGTTTTGAGAATCCTCACCTGGGTTCCAGGCGTTCCCGCCTCTGCAACTTCCCTGGCAGCTTTGCAAATTCAAAGCTAAGTTGGTGGCTTAAGAGAGCGAACTTGGGTCACTAGCTCAGTGTTAAGAAATCTACGAGAAAGAACATAGTTTAGAATGAAGATGAAGGAATTAAACAGAACAAATCAAAGTGCACTTCCAGTCTATTTGGTCTTTTCCTTCTACAGGAAGATAATCCTTGGGAGAACAGGCAAACAGTTGCAAAGAGAAAAATATCCAGTTAGGTAGAGCAGAGGCACCTTGCTCTGGAGGTTTTGGGTCTCAAGGCAGTGCTGGACCTGTGATGAGGGCAGGAGATTGACAAGGAATGATCATGAGAGGTGCAGGCTGAGAAGGAGATGCTCCAAGTCAGCTCAGACCAAGGCCCCGTGCCATGTGTGTGTGGTTCCTGGAAGGGAAACTCAAGGAATGGAGCTATGCCAAAATGATTGATACTGTGAACCTGTCCAAGGCGATGCAAGAACACAGAACACAAAGTGCATAGCACTCAGCTGTCCATGGAAAGCACTTCCATACCTTCATACCTCTTTGCAGATCGGTCCCACACACATGAATACTTCAAGATACTGTAACCTTCCAGAAAAACATGCAAAGGTGAAATAAGGCACTGATTTGATCAACAAGGGAATGAAAGGAATCAACTGGTACCAAACAACAACAAGGGAGTGATTCCATGAGCAACTGAATTTTGTATAATTCACATATGAAAATCTGGGGGGAATATTTTCCTCTATTAATATGAAACCTCTGTATTTCACATATGAAAATGAGGATGAAGCTTTTCACACATGAAATATAGAATTTTATATGCTTTCTGTATGAAGATCAGTTCCTGATATTGTACATGAAGTATAGAATTTTCTACATAAAATATAAAATCTGTATATTTCATGTATGAAAATACTCTTGATTTTTTTCAATCATATACGGATGTTTTTTTTTTTTTTTCATTTATTTTTATTAGTTGGAGACTTATTACTTTACAATATTGTAGTGGTTTTTGCCATACATTGGCATGAATCAGCCATGGATTTACACGTATTTCCCATCCCAATTCCCCCTCCTACCTCCCTCTCCACCCGATCCCTCTGGGTCTTCCCAGTGAACCAGGCCCGAGCACTTGTCTCATGGATCCAACCTGAGCTGGTGATCTGTTTCACCTTTGATAGTATGCTTGTTTCAAAGCTATTCTCTCAGAACATCCCACCCTCGCCTTCTGCCACAGAGTCCAAAAGTCTGCTCTGTACATCTGTGTCTCTTTTTCTGTTTTGCATATTGGGTTATCGTTAATATCCTTCTAAATTCCATATGTATGCGACAGTATACGTCATTGGTCTTTATCTTTCTGGCTTACTTCACTCTGTGTAATGGGCTCCAGTTTCATCCATCCCATTAGAACTGATTCAGATGAATTACTTTTAATGGCTGAGTAATATTCCATGGTGTGTATGTACCACAGCTTCCTTATCCATTCATCTGCTGATGGGCATCTAGGTTGCTTCCAGTCCTGGCTATTATAAACAGTGCTGCCATGAACACTGGGGTGCATGTGTCTCTTTCAGATCTGGTTTCCTGGGTGTGTATACCTAGAAGTGGAATTGCTGGGTCATATGGGATTTCTATTTCCAGTTTTTATTTTTTTTTAAATTTTTTTATTAGTTGGAGGCTAGTTACTTCACAATATTTCAGTGGGGTTTGTCATACATTGACATGAATCAGCCATACAGTTACACGTATTCCCCATTCCGATCCCACCTCCCACCTCCCTCTCCACCCGATTCCTCTGGGTCTTCCCAGTGCACCAGGCCGGAACACTTGTCTCATGTATCCCACCTGGGCTGGTGATCTGTTTCACCATAGATTATATACATGCTGTTCTTTCGAAACATCCCACCCTCACCTTCTCCCACAGAGTTCAAAAGTCTGTTCTGTACTTCTGTGTCTCTTTTTCTGTTTTGCATGTAGGGTTATCATTACCATCTTTCTAAATTCCATATATATGTGTTAGTATGCTGTAATGTTCTTTATCTTTCTGGCTTACTTCACTCTGTATAATGGGCTCCAGTTTCATCCATCTCATTAGAACTGATTCAAATGAATTCTTTTTAACGGCTGAGTAATATTCCATGGTGTATATGTACCACAGCTTCCTTATCCATAAATCTGCTGATGGGCATCTAGGTTGCTTCCATGTCGTGGCTATTATAAACAGTGCTGCAATGAACATTGGGGTGCACGTGTCTCTTTCAGATCTGGTTTCCTCAGTGTGTATGCCCAGAAGTGGGATTGCTGGGTCATATGGCAGTTCTACTTCCAGTTTTTTAAGAAATCTCCACACTGTTCTCCATAGTGGCTGTACTAGTTTGCATTCCCACCAACAGTGTAAGAGGGTTCCCTTTTCTCCACACCCTCTCCAGCATTTATTCCTCGTAGACTTTTGGATAGCAGCCATCCTGACTGGTGTGTGATGGTACCTCATTGTGGTTTTGATTTGCATTTTCTCTGATAATGAGTGATGTTGAGCAGCTTTTCATGTGTTTGTTAGCCATCTGTATGTCTTCTTTGGAGAAATGTCTGTTTAGTTCTTTGGCCCATTTTTTGGTTGGGCCATTTATTTTTCTGGAGTTGAGCTGCAGGAGTTGCTTGTATATTTTTGGAATCCAGATAGGAAAAGAAGAAGTGAAACTCTCACTGCTTGCAGATGATGTCATCCTTACATGGAAAACCCGAAAGACTCTACCAGAAAATTACTAGAGCTAATCAACGAATATAGTAAAGTTGCAGGATATAAAATTAACACACAGAAATCCCTTGTATTCCTATACACTAACAATGAGAAAACAGAAAGAGAAATTAAGGAACAATACCATCCACCATTGCGACAAAAAGAATAAAATACTTAGGAGTATATCTACCTAAATAAACAAAAGACCTAAATATAGAAAACTATAAAACACTAATGAAAGAAATCAAAGAGGACACAAACAGATGGAGAAATATACTGTGTTCATGGATTGGAAGAATCAATATTGTCAAAATGACTATACCACTCAAAGCAATCTATAGATTCAATGCAATCCCTATCAAGCTACCAACGGTATTTTTCACAGAAATATGGATAGTTTTTATGTTTCAGATAAAATAGAAATCAGCATCAGGATATTTCTCTGTGAAATGTGGAACTCTTTTTTTGCACACATGAAGATCTGTGCTCCTATTTTCCTCCCCAAAAATAAACAGTTCCCTATATTTCCTATGTGAGAGTCTTATGCTGATTTGAAACATTGAATTTTCAAGTGAAATATAGAATTTCCTTTATTGTATATTTTAAAATCTGGATGGATGTAGCTCTACATAGCAATTGGAATTTTCATGAATTTTTAATAAAATCTGTGCACTGATTTCCCTCAAAGGGTAAGGAAAAATCATATGTAAAATTTGATTTGTGATCATCAAGCCTGAAACAGGAAATGTCACCTACTTTACATATGAAAAGATGAACACAGCTTTTCCTATATGAATATTGGAATTCTCTATTTCATGTAATAATATGTGTGCAGGTTTCCTACATAAAATATTCTCCACTTTTTATGTGAATATCAGTTTTCTGGATGTCTTCCATACAATATAGACATCCTAATAAATATATATCTAACATTTGCACCAATTTTACTACATTAAAATATGGAATCTCTATGTTTCAGATATGAAAATCTATGTGCAGATTTCTAACATGGAATCTTGAGTTCTCTGGAATTTAAATACGGAAATTGACTTGATGATTTTTCCTACATGGACAATGGGATTATCCATATTTTACATAATCATGTAGGTGCTGATATATGAATTTCTCTATATGGTACATATCAAGCCTTGAGTGTAGAATTTTCTGTTTGAAAATATCAGCCCAGATTTTCATAAGCAAAATAGTTTAGTACATATTCTGTTCAATGAATCAGAGATTATTTTTATTTGTGGAATACAGAAAATTCTGAATTTCATGTAGGGAAATCTGTATCTACTTCCTTATGTGAAATATAGAGAATTTCATATAGAATATCATATAGAATTCCATATAGAAAATCCTCCTGTGCACAAATTTGCATTGAAATATCGAGAATATCACATTTCATTGAGGAATATATTGCTTAGGTTTTCAGATGTTAAATAGAGAGAACTCCATAATTCATTTAGTTTCATCAGCACCCTAATCTGCTCAAGTTCAATATAGACTGTTTCATATTTTAGATAATAAACAAATCATATTTTAGATTTCCAGTATTTACTTATGGCAATTATAGAGGATTCCTTGTTTCATTTAGAAAATCAGTACCTTCTGTTTGGATACGAAATATAGGAAACTCCAAATTTCAAGTGGGCATGTCCATTTCAAAAATTGACATTCAGAGTCTTCCACGTATTTCATATAGTAATAACATTGTTCAGATTTTCATATACAAATTATTTCTTTTTAATTCCATGTTTCATATTTGAAATCTGAAGCCATTTTCACATATGAAATGTCAGAGTTTTTATGTTTCACTTATGAAGAGACTGAAGTAGATTTTTCACATAAAGTTAAGAAAATTACAAATTTTATATATGAAAATCTCCGACCAGATAGGACTATTAAAAAAAGAAAGAAAGGAATGTCCATATTCTTTTTTATTTAGAATTTCCCACAAATTCTCAATAAGACCAAAAGAAAATTTCAAATTTCTTCTCAGTAAAATGCTCTTGGATTGTCCCACGTATAATATTGAGAAATCCACCCTGTACATAGGACAATTTTCACCCATATATTTTAATATAGAAGGTTCCAAATTTCTCTAAGAAAATCTGCACACTGCTTTTCAATTATGAAATGCAGTGTAGTCCATATTCTCGGATTTTCACACATGTAGTAATGCAAAATCCATATTTCACGTTGGAAAATTAGTGCCAAGATGTTTGCATATGAAATATAGAGAATTCCACATTACATGTTGGAATATCAGCGACCAGATGTGCATATGTGAAATACAGAGGATTCCATACTTCATTATGGATATTGTGGGACTACATTTTCAATGCAAAATGCAAATGATTTCCAATTTCATATAAGATTACATTGTCCTATGTGACAATATGGATTTCTCTACACATGGATTTCTCTGACAATGTAATATTGTCATATGTGTCATATGTGATGTGTAGAGAAATCCATATTTCATAACATTCAGCACCAAGGATTTTCACATGTGTAGCAGAGAGAATCATGTTTCATGTAGGAATTACTGGGCCTAGATTAACACATGAAAACATGGAAGATTCCATGATTCAGGGACCACTAGTCACACCCAAGTTTCCAAGTGTGAAATATAGGGATTCTACCGTTCATGTTGGATTTTCTTTTTTATGTGGAATGAACAAAATTATGTGGAATTACACAATTCCACATTTCATGATGGGACATCTTCACATAGACATTCATCTGTGAATTATGAAGAATTCAATATTCTATGTAGGTAATCTGCATCCAGGTTTTTATATAAGAAATACATAGAAGACCAACTTTCATACAGGAAAACCAGTTGCTTGCTTTTCTTATATGAATACCTGCATCTCATTTTGTATGTAAAAATATAGAAAAAAATCATACTATAAGTAAAATATATAAAATTGCATTTTGGATGACTGACTTCAGAATTTAGTCTGTGAAATGAAGAGAATTCCAAATTTCCTGAAAAAAAAAATTGCCTAAATTTTCATAAGTGAAATGCAGAGAATTTTATAGGTCATGGAGGAAAAGAATATCTACATAACCCAGTTTTTAATTGAGAAAGAATATTCCATTTTTCAGGTAGTATAATGTATGTCCAGATTCTCACATGTTATACAGACTGCTATAGTTCTTGTTTAACAAAAATACTATGCCCAGATTTTCATAAGTTGAATGTAGAAAATGTCATGTTTCAGTAGAGAATCTGTACCCAGATTTTCTAATGCAAAACATATAGAAGTCAATATTTCTTATAAGGTGATTTGTCTCCAGGTTTTCCTATGCTAAACACAGAGAATTCCATATTCATGTAGGAAAATCAGGGTGCAGCTTTTCATGTGTGATGTAGAAAACTTTGAATATTTCATATTGGAAAAGATGTGTCCAAAATGTCATATGTGAAATATACAGTATTCCATACTTCAGGGAGTATGGTTGGTACCATGTTATTCATATATTAAAGGTAGAGAATTCAATATTCCTAAATGTCGTATATAGAAAATTTCAAATTTCTTGTATGAAGTGTTGTGTTCAGATTTTCTTTTTTTTAAATATAAATATATTTATTTTAATTGGAGGCTAATTATTTTACAATATTGTAGTAGTCTTGCCATACATTGACATGAATCTGCCACGGGTGTATATGTGTTCCCCATCCTGAACCCCCCTCGCACCTCCCTCCCTATCCCATCCCTCTGGGTCATACCAGTGCACCATCACGTGAACTGTGAGCTGTGAGCATTATGATTTGTTTCACATGTGATAATATATATGTTTCAATGCCATTCGCCCAAATCATCCCACCCTCCTGCAAAGGACTGTTCTATACATCTAGGTCTCGTTTTTGCTGTCTCCCTTATAGGGTTACCAGTACTGTACTGGTGTTTTTTTCTTTTTTTTCCAAAAAAATTTTTTTTTTAATTAGTTGGAGGATAATTACTTCACAACATTTCAGTGGGGTTTGTCATACATTGACATGAATCAGCCATAGAGTTACACATATTCCCCATCCTGATCCCACCTCCCACCTCCCTCTCCACCCGATTCCTCTGGGTCTTCCCAGTGCACCAGGCCCGAGCACTTGTCTCATGCATCCCACCTGGGCTGGTGATCTGTTTCACCATAGATAATATACATGCTGTTCTTTAGAAACATCCCACCCTCACCTTCTCCCACAGAGTTCAAAAGTCTGTTCTGTACTTCTGTGTCTCTTTTTCTGTTTTGCATATAGGGTTATCATTACCATCTTTCTAAATTCCATATATATGTGTTAGTATGCTGTAATGTTCTTTATCTTTCTGGCTTACTTCACTCTGTATAATGGGCTCCAGTTTCATCCATCTCATTAGAACTGATTCAAATGAATTCTTTTTAATGGCTGAGTAATATTCCATGGTGTATATGTACCACAGCTTCCTTATCCATTCATCTGCTGATGGGCATCTAGGTTGCTTCCATGACCTGGCTATTATAAACAGTGCTGCAATGAACATTGGGGTGCACGTGTCTCTTTCAGATCTGGTTTCCTCGGTGTGTATGCCCAGGAGTGGGATTGCTGGGTCATATGGCAGTTCTACTTCCAGTTTTTTAAGAAATCTCCACACTGTTCTCCATAGTGGCTGTACTAGTTTGCATTCCCACCAACAGTGTAAGAGGGTTCCCTTTTCTCCACACCCTCTCCAGCATTTATTGCTTGTAGACTTTTGGATAGCAGCCATCCTGACTGGCGTGTAATGGTACCTCACTGTGGTTTTGATTTGCATTTCTCTGATAATGAGTGATGTTGAGCATCTTTTCACGTGTTTGTTAGCCATCTGTATGTCTTCTTTGGAGAAATGTCTGTTTAGTTCTTTGGCCCATTTTTTGGTTGGGTCATTTATTTTTCTGGAATTGAGCTGCAGGGGTTGCTTGTATATTTTTGAGATTAATCCTTTGTCTGTTTCTTCCTTTGCTATTATTTTCTCCCAATCTGAGGGCTGTCTTTTCACCTTACTTATAGTTTCCTTTGTTGTGCAAAAGCTTGTAAGTTTCAGTAGGTCCCATTTGTTTAGTTTTGCTTTTATTTCCAATATTCTGGGAGGTGGGTCATGGAGGCTCTTGCTGTGATTTATGTCAGAGAGTGTTTTGCCTATGTTCTCCTCTAGGAGTTTTATAGTTTCTGGTCTTACATTTAGATCTTTAACCCATTTTGAGTTTATTTTTGTGTATGGTGTTAGAAAGTGTTCTAGTTTCATTCTTTTACAAGTGGTTGGCCAGTTTTCCCAGCACCACTTGTTAAAGAGGTTGTCTTTTTTCCATTGTATATCCTTGGCTCCTTTGTCAAAGATAAGGTGTCCATAGGTTCGTGGATGTATCTCTGGCCTTTCTATTCTGTTCCATTGATCTATATTTCTGTCTTTGTGCCAGTACCATACTGTCTTGATGACTGTGGCTTTGTAGTAGAGTCTGAAGTCAGGCAGGTTGATTCCTCCAGTTCCATTCTTCTTTCTCAAGATTACTTTGGCTATTCGAGGTTTTTTGTATTTCCATACAAATTGTGAAATTCTTTGGTCTAGTTCTGTGAAAAATACCGTTGGTAGCTTGATAGGGATTGCATTGAATCTATAGATTGCTTTGGGTAGAATAGCCATTTTGACAATCTTGATTCTTCCAATCCATGAACACGGTATGTTTCTCCATCTGTTTGTGTCCTCTTTGATTTCTTTCATCAGTGTTTTATAGTTTTCTATGTATAGGTCTTTTGTTTCTTTAGGTAGATATACTCCTAAGTATCTTATTCTTTTTGTTGCAATGGTGAATGGTATTGTTTCCTTAATTTCTCTTTCTGTTTTTTCATTGTTAGTATATAGGAATGCAAGGGATTTCTGTGTGTTAATTTTATATCCTGCAACTTTACTATATTCATTGATTATCTCTAGTAATTTTCTGGAAGAGTGTTTAGGGTTTTCTATGTAGAGGATCATGCCATCTGCAAACAGTGAGAGTTTCACTTCTTCTTTTCCTATCTGGATTCCTTTTACTTCTTTTTCTGCTCTGATTGCTACGGCCAAAACTTCCAACACTATGTTGAATAGTAGTGGTGAGAGTGGGCACCCTTGTCTTGTTCCTGATTTCAGGGGAAATGCTTTCAATTTTTCACCATTGAGGGTGATGCTTGCTGTGGGTTTGTCATATATAGCTTTTATGATGTTGAGGTATGTTCCTTCTATGCCTGCTTTCTGGAGAGTTTTAATCATAAATGAGTGTTGAATTTTGTCAAAGGCTTTCTCTGCATCTATTGAGATAATCATATGGTTTTTATCTTTCAATTTGTTAATGTGGTGTATTACATTGATTGATTTGTGGATATTAAAGAATCCTTGCATTCCTGGGATAAAGCCCACTTGGTCATGGTGTATGATTTTTTTAATATGTTGTTGGATTCTGTTTGCTAGAATTTTGTTAAGGATTTTTGCATCTATGTTCATCAGTGATATTGGCCTGTAGTTTTCTTTTTTTGTGGCATCTTTGTCTGGTTTTGGAATTAGGGTGATGGTGGCCTCATAGAATGAGTTTGGAAGTTTACCTTCTTCTGCAATTTTCTGGAAGAGTTTGAGTAAGATAGGTGTTAGCTCTTCTCTAAATTTTTGGTAGAATTCAGCTGTGAAGCCATCTGGTCCTGGGCTTTTGTTTGCTGGAAGATTTTTGATTACAGCTTCGATTTCTTTGCTTGTGATGGGCCTGTTAAGATCTTCTATTTCTTCCTGGTTCAGTTTTGGAAAGTTATACTTTTCTAAGAATTTGTCCATTTCATCCAAGTTGTCCAATTTATTGGCATAGAGCTGCTGGTAGTAGTCTCTTATGATCCTTTGTATTTCAGTGTTGTCTGTTGTGATCTCTCCATTTTCATTTCTAATTGTGTTAATTTGGTTCTTCTCTCTTTGTTTCTTAATGAGCCTTGCTGATGGTTTGTCAATTTTGTTTATTTTTTCAAAAAACCAGCTTTTAGCTTTGTTGATTTTTGCTATGGTCTCTTTAGTTTCTTTTGCATTTATCTCTGCCCGAATTTTTAAGATTTCTTTCCTTCTGCTAACCCTGGGGTTCTTCATTTCTTCCTTCTCTAATTGCTTTAGGTGTAGAGTGAGGTTATTTATTTGGCTTTTTTCTTGTTTCTTGATGTAAGCCTGTAATGCTATGAACCTTCCTCTTAGCACTGCTTTTACAGTGTCCCATAGGTTTTGGGTTGTTTTGTTTTCATTTTCATTCATTTCTATACATATTTTGATTTCTGTTTTGATTTCTTCTATGATTTGTTGGTTATTCAGAAGCGTGTTATTTAGCCTCCATATGTTTGAATTTTTAACAATTTTTTCCCCTGTATTTGAAATCTAATCTTACTGCACTGTGGTCAGAAAAGATGACTGGAATGATTTCAATTTTTTTGAATTTTCCAAGACCAGATTTATGGCCCAGGATGTGATCTATTCTGGAGAAGGTTCCGTGTGCACTTGAGAAAAAGGTGAAATTGATTGTTTTGGGGTGAAATGTCCTATAGATATCAATTAGGTCTAGCTGGTCCATTGTGTCATTTAAGGTCTGTGTTTCCTTGTTAATTTTCTGTTTAGTTGATCTATCCATAGTTGTGAGTGGGGTATTAAGGTCTCCCACTATTATTGTCTTACTATTAATTTCCTCTTTCATACTCGTTAGCATTTGCCATACATATTGCGGTGCTCCTATGTTGGGTGCATATATATTTATAATTGTTATATCTTCTTCTTGGATTGATCCTTTGATCATTATGTAGTGTCCTTCTTTGTCTCTTTTCACATCCTTTATTTGAAAGTCTATTTTATCTGATATGAGTATTGCGACTCCTGCTTTCTTTTGGTCTCTGTTTGCGTGAAATGTTTTTTTTCCAGCCCTTCACTTTTAGTCTGTATGTGTCTCTTGTTTTGAGGTGGGTCTCTTGCAGACAGCATATACAGGGGTCTTGTATTTGTATCCACTCAGCAAATCTTTGTCTTTTGGTTGGGGCATTCAACCCATTTACATTTAAGGTAATTATTGATAGGTGTGGTCCCGTTGCCATTTACTTTGTTGTTTGGGGTTCACGTTTATACAACCTTTCTGCATTTCCTGTCTAGAGAAGATCCTTTAACATTTGTTGAAGAGCTGGTTTGGTGGTGCTGAATTTTCTCAGCTTTTGCTTGTCTGTAAAGCTTTTGAATTCTCCTTCATATCTGAATGAGATCCTTGCTGGATACAGTAATCTAGGTTAAGGTTATTCTCTTTCATTACTTTCAGTATGGCCTGCCATTCCCTTCTGGCCTGGAAGGGTTTCTATTGATAGATCAGCTGTTATCCTTATGGGAATCCCTTTGTGTGTTATTTGTTGTTTCTTCCCTTGCTGCTTTAATATTTGTTCTTTGTGTTTGATCTTTGTTAATTTGATTAATATGTGTCTTGGGGTGTTTCGCCTTGGGTTTATCCTGTTTGGGACTCTCTGGGTTTCTTGGACTTGGGTGGCTATTTCCTTCCCCATTTTAGGGAAGTTTTCAGCTATTATCTCCTCGAGTATCTTCTCATGGCCTTTCTTTTTGTCTTCTTCTTCTGGGACTCCTATGATCGAATGTTGGGGCGTTTCACATTGTCCCAGAGGTCCCTGAGGTTGTCCTCATTTCTTTTGATTCTTTTTTCTTTTTCCTCTCTGCTTCATTTATTTCCTTCATTTTATCTTCTACCTCACTTATCCTATCTTCTGTCTCCGTTATTCTACTCTTGGTTCCCTCCACAGTGTTTTTGATCTCATTCATTGCATTATTCATTTTTAATTGACTCTTTTTTTCTTCTAGGTCTTTATTAAACAATTTCTTGCATCTTTTCAATCTTTGTCTCCAGGCTATTTATCTGTAACTCCATTTTGTTTTCAAGATTTTTGGATCATTTTTATTATCATTATTCTAAATTCTTTTTCAGGTAGATTCCCTATCTCCTCCTCTTTTGTTTGACTTGGTGGGCATTTTTCATGTTCCTTTACCTGTTGGGTATTTCTTTGCCTTTTCATCTTGTTTAGATTGCTGTGTCTGGAGTGGGCTTTCTGTATTCTGGAGGTCTGTGGTTCGTTTTTATTGTGGACGTTTTACCCAGTGGGTGGGGTTAGACGATTGGCTTGTCAAGGTTTCCTGGTTAGGGAAGGTTGTGGTAAGGTGTTCTGGTGCGTGGAACTTGATTTCTTCTCTTTGGAGAGCAATGGAGTGCCCAGTAATGAGTTTTGAGATGGGTCTATGTGTTAGGTGTGACCTTGGGCAGCCTGTATGTTGATGTTCAGGGCTATGTTCCTGCGTTCCTGGAGAATTTGCTTGGTATGCCTTGCTATAAAACTTATTGGCTCTTGGGTGGTGGTTGGTTTCAGTGTAGGTATGGAGGCTCTTTGACGGTCACTTATTACTTAAAGTTCCACATAGTCAGGAGTTTTCTGGTGTTCTCAGGTTTTGGGCTTAAGTCTCCTGACTCTGGATTTCAGTTTTATTCTTCCTATAGTCTCAGGACTTCTCCAACTATACAGCACTGATGATAAAACTTCTAGGTTAATGGCGAAAAGCTTCTCCCCCATTAGGGACACCCAGAGAGGTTCACAGAGTTACATGAAGAAGAGGAGATGGCGGAGGGAGATAGAGATGAGCAGGAGGAGAAAAAGGGGGACTCAAGAGGAGAGAGACAGATCTACACAGTTGTCTGTTCCCAGAGTGTTCTTCGTAGCCCAGACACCCACAAAGATTCACAGAATTGGATTGGGAAGAGAAGGGTAAAGGAGGAAACAGAGGTGTTCTGAGGTAGAAAACAGAGAGTCAAGATTGGGAGAGAATAACCAACACACTCCTGAATAAAAATGGGAACTGAATATTGGATTCTTAAATGTTCACATTTTTATCATATAATGAAAAACAAAAATTAAAAATCTAGAGTAAAGGTTAGACTCTTAAATATACTATATTAAAAAACAAAAACCAAAACACAACAAAAAAATTAGAAATATATATGAAGTTCGGTTTAAAAATAGGGCTTCTCTTCTTTTTTTTGTAAGGTTATAGTGTATTGAAAATTAAGGAGTAGTAGAGGAGTACTAGAGGACTTTAAAAGAAATAAGAGAAAAAGAAAAATAGAAAATAGGAGAGAAAAAGAAAAAAAAGAAGGAAAAAAAAAGAAAAAGAAAAAAAAGAAAAAGAAAAAAAAAATTTTTCCATAATTAAAAAAATCGTAAAAATCTATGAAAATGAAAGGTAAGGAGTAATGGGGGGGCGGTAATAGGGAATTTTAAAGGAAAATAAAAGAGAAAAAAGAAAAAATACTTTAAAAAAAAAGTAAAAATATATCTAGGAATTTCTCTGGAGGTATTGCAGTCAGTGTGGGTCTGGCTCAGTTTCAGATAGCTCCTCCTTCCAGCTTACACGTCTCGATATCTACAGGCCCCTTCCAGTGTAGTCGGTGTTTTCTACAGCGATTTTAATCTGTTGCACCGGTCCCTTCTGAAGCGGTTCCCTTTGTTTATTTGGCTTCTGTTTGCCGGTCTCTTCAGAGCCTCATTTCTGCCCTGACACAGGCGGGGGGAGGTGGACTCTTATTCAGGTAGCTAGTTCCGTCGCGCTGCGGGGAGGGGGCTGGCGCTGCTTTCTCCGTCTGCACTGCTCAGGCTCCCCACTGCTCTATATGGAGCGCGCCCCGAGCTGCGTGCGGTTCCAGCCCTCGGGTGTTCCACAAAAGCACGGGACAAAAAGCTGCGTCTGCTCTTTGTGCCTTCCCCATCAGAGCGGTCCAGGCAGCCAGGGGCTTGACGGGCGCACTCTCTCTAGGTGCGGCGCGCCCACTCCCATCTGCGGTCCCAGTCTCAGTTTCCGCTGGCGCCAGTTGGGTGCGTGCGCCTTCTGCCCTCCGTGTCCCCAGCCCCAGTCCCCGCCCCGCCGGTTGGGTGCCTGCGCCCTGTGTCTCGCCGCGACCCTCCCGGCGGATGTCGACCATCCAGGATCTCAGGAGGTCTTGGATTAGAAACTGGAGGCCCGTTTGCAGTGCGGCAGGGGATGCGGTCCTTGGGGCCGAGCCTGCCCCCTTCCCCTCCCCCCTGCCTCCTGCCTCAATCGGGGCTGGGCCGGTCCGCAGCCTGTGAGCTCTTCTCTGGACTTTCTCGGTCCCTTTGTTCTGCGAATAGCTGGCAGTGTACTGGTGTTTTTATTTCTGGCTTACTTCACTCTGTATAATAGGCTCCAGTTGCATCCACCTCATTAGAACTGATTCAAATGCACTCACTTTAATGGCTGAGTAATATTCCATTGTGTATATGTACCACAGCTTTCTTATCCATTCATCTGCTGATGGATATCTAGGTTGCTTAAACAATGCTGCAATGAACATTGGGGTGCACGTGTCTCTTTCAATTCTGGTTTCCTCAGTGTGTATGCCCAGTAGTGGGATTGCTGAGTCAAATGGCAGTTCTATTTTCAGTTTTTTTTTTTAAGGGATCTTCACAATGTTCTCCATAGTGGATGTACTAGTTTGCATTCCCACCAACAGTGTAAGAGTGTTCCCTTTTCTCCACACCCTCTCCAGCATTTATTGCCTATAGACTTTTGGATTCTGGTGTGAAATGGCTTTTCTAATGTGAAATAGAGTGTATTTCATAGTTCATTAGGATAATATGCACTCTGCACTCAGATTACCATATTAAAATATAGGAAATATCATATTCCATGTTTGAGAAGCTAAGGTGATATTTTCATATACAAAATATCAAAGGTCCATATCTCATGTATGAATATGTTTGTGCAGTCCTGCTTATCAACATTCAGACTTTCTAACTACATGTACAAAAATGTATCCACATGTTTTCATATTGAAAAAAAAATATATATGTAAACTTCATCTATCATTGTTTTGTTTTTTTATTGGAATATAATTGCTTTACAATGATGTGTGTCTGCTGTACAATGAAGCGAACCAGCTGTATGTATACATATGTTCCCTCCCTCCCCCCTCAACTCTTCCCACCCTTCTAGGTCATCACAGGTCATCACAGAGCACCGAGTTGAGCTTCCTGTGCTTTACAGCAGGTTCCCACTTGCTGTTTTATACATGGTGGTGTATATATGTCAATCCTAATGTCCCAGGCCATCCCCTCCTCCCCTTCCCTGCCTGTGTCCACAAGTCCGTTCTCTAAGTCTGCATCTCCATTCCTGCCCTGGAACTATATTCATCAGTATCATTTTTCTAGATTCCACAATGTTTATTGCAACACTATTTACATTAGCCAGGATACGGAAACAATCTAAATGTTCAACAACAGATGAATGGATAAAGAAGATGTGGTACATGTTTTACAGTGGAATATTAACCCAGCCACTAAAAGAAATGAAATAGGGTTATTTGTAGAGACATGGATGGACCTAGTGTCTGTGATACAGAGTGAAGCAGGTCAGAAAGACAAAAACAAATATCGTATATTAATGCATTTATGTGGAATCTAGGAAAAGCATTACTTTTGAAAAAAAAACTTTAGGCATGCTTTATCTAGTAGTGGAACTGATGTCTTTGGGCTGAGAATGGGGTGCCATGGGGGCTTGGAGAGACAGCACAGAAACTCACTTCATATTCCATGGCTGGCTAGCTATCTATCTTGTCCATCCAAGCAGATGGCTAGTTTGATTTCTCTGTGTTTTTGTGCATTTCATTTCCTTTGTTTTTGAGGGCAGCATTTTGGTGGGTGGAGAGGCCTCTTCATGACCTGTCATGTTGCTCTGTGTGGGCACCCATCTTGTGCGCATTTGCCTGTGGTGATCCTGATCTACAGATCCCATTAAAGCAGGCAGCAGAGAATAAGCTTTCTTCAGTACCTCTGAGAGAGAAGCCTGTGACCCCTGAGAGAAGTCTGCAAGGGTGTGCGTACATGTGCACACCCGTGGCATGTATTTGAAACAAGCTGCATCTTCCTGTGGATCCCTGGCTATGATACACTTCTCTTTGATTTCCTTTTCTGGGTTTGAGAGCTATCCTTTCATTTCAGTGTAGGTTGAGGCCTGATATCATGCCCCTTTATTCACACACACACACACACACACACACACACACACACACACACACTTCCCTTTCCCTAAACTTAATCTCCATGTAGACTCTCTTCACAGATAAATAAATGTGTTCTGTACTAATAGTTGACTCCCAAAATCCATTTTACCCCAACGGTTAGTATAAACTAAGGTCACTCTCCTTGCTACTGAGTGGGTTAAAATACACATGTAATCTAGTCGTGGCCAATGAGCCACAAGAGAGTCTCCTGCTTCTGGGAACAGCTTTCTGGCTCATTACAGAGAGAGACAATTCTCTCCTTCCTGCACTGTTGACTTTGTTGTGTCTGCAGGTGATACAGACACAGACACAGAGGTGACTGCAGCCACCTCTCCATCAGCCCAAGACCAGGGCCAGGAAGACTGTCACAAGGCTGGGCTGGAGGCTTGATGTACCATACCTAGAGCCCACACTAACTTTGGAATTACTATGTGAGACAGCAGATTTGATTGTTGCATATGCCTATCTGAGTTGAGTTTTCTATTACTTGCAACAAAAATTAATTTGGCTGATTCAGATGCACTGGTTTTTAAAATTTCGTATATTATTTGTTTTTGCCTGCGCTGGGTTTTTGTTGTTGCATGCAGGCATTCTCTAGCTGTGGTGAGCGGGCTTCTCACTGCTATGGCTTCTCTTATTGCAGAGCACAGGCTCTAGGAACATGGGCTTCAGTAGTGCGGTGCAGGGGCTCATTAGCTGTGGCTCATGGGTCATAGAATATGCAGGCTTCAGTAGTTGTGGCTCACAGACTAGTAGTTGTGACACATGAGCTTAATTGCTTCACGGCAAGTGGACTCTTCCTGGACCAGGGATTAAATCTGTGTCCCCTGCATTGGTATGCAGATTCTTATCCACATCACCACCAGGGAACTCCTCAAGTGTGCTATTTTTACGGACAACCATAGCTGTTCCGTGGCTTTGGTATAACCACTTGATAACTGCTAATATTCCTTGAGTTTAGACCATATGCCAGGTATTTATATAAAGGAGAGTGTGCTGACTTGTTTTAAAAAGTGATGTTTCTCATAACCAGTTCATTCATAATCCTTCTCCATTCCTACCCACGGACACTTGTTACCACATTAGTTAGTATAACATCAAATGGTAGATGTGTAAATGCACCAAAAACTGATGGTAAATGAGTTGATCAAACAGGAGTCTTGTGGACCATTTCTATTACTTCTAAGAGTCTGGACACAATTATGGAAAGAACTGCCTACTTATCAATAGATATAAAAATACTTTAGATTTTAATATAGCATCATACTTTCAATCAAAACCATAAGGATGAAGTTATTATCTGAGATTAAATCAATGCAAGAGTGTCAAGAGGAGTTTGCTATCCACTAGTTTTAAACTGAGGCTTCCCAGGTGGCTCAGTAGTAAAAAATCCTCCTGCCAATGCAGGAGATGTGGGTTTGAGCCCTGTGCTGGGAAGACCCCCTGGAGAAGAAAATAGCAACCCACCCTAGTATTCTTACCTGGGAAATCCCATGGATAGAGGAGCCTGGCAGGCTACAGTACATACAGTTGCAGAGTTGGACACCACTGAGCGACTAAGCATGCACGCCTTTTAATTTTGCATCCTGTTGATATTATTGCCAAGTATTAGGATTAAATGAAAAATTAAAAACATGTGCTGAAATATAATACAGGTGAAAAATGATGAGAACACAAAAAGCTTAAGGATGAATTTAATTTGTCATGTACTTAACACTGACATGAGACATAAGTTTTCAGTTGTCATGATGTCAGTTTGAGCCTTGCTGCTAACTTCTGCACAACAAAAGTGACATGGCAGTGGAGAGAGAAAAGTGGAAGTGCAAATGATGATGAATTGCACCACATGTAATTTACATATCCAAGGTTTGTGCTTTGTGTGCCTTGGAAGGTAAGAACACAGCAGAAGACAGATCATGAGAAGGGACAGTCAGGTTACACTGCTTTGTGTGTTTATTTTTTCAAGTCCATTGTCGGCCCTTAAAATAAGCATAGCAGATTTACAATTTTAATTCTAGAATTGTGGTAAAATCAAATCTTAAAGTACAGAAAGGATATCTTAATAGTATAAAAGTTATTGAAGATTTTGACATGGCTGGAAAGTCAAAGCAAAATTCCCATCATTGTGTCTCCTTTTCGGTTGTTTTTAGAAGACTTGCTGCTCCTGAGTCTCCCTGGGAAGACAGATACCTTGGGAGCAACCTTCATAGGTTAAGGGACAGCTAGGAAATAGGCCTAGAGAAGCAAAAGTTGCAGGGAAAATGAAAAGCTGATTGGAAAGTGATATGACTGAGAGGATGATGGTAGTGTTAGGTACCAGATACAGATGACAGAAAGGCTACTGTGTAAGTGGTGATGGTACTGGTGCCACCGGGGACGAGATCAAGCAAACAGGATATGATGGTGGCTGCAGGGTTAGAAATCAACCATGGAACAATTGTTCATGTTCTTTGAGTTCAAACTGCCTGTCGGTGTTGTGCCAAATACTTTACCTCCACTGTTTCTCTTAATCCTCATGTTAGCCTTGCGAAGCTGGTATTATCATTAACCTAATTTCACTGATGAAAATAAATGGTACAATTATTGATACAATGGACATGAACCTGGGCACACTCCAGCAGATGGTGAGGGACAAAGAAGCCTGGAGTGGGGCAGTCCATGGGGTCTTGAAGAGTCAGACACAGCTAAGTGACTGAACAACAATAAAAACTGATGCCTTGCAGAATTTGGTTTAGAATCCAGGTGGTCTGATTTCGGGGTGGGCATGCTTAACCATGGTGCTATATTCTTTCATAGTTTAAAATTTTAATGTATGGGTAATGCAATCACTGTTTGTCTACATGGTAGGTTTTCAAAATAATTTTATTTAGTTGTGCTGCGTGGGCTTCTCGCTGCGGTGGCTCCTCTTGTTTCAGAGCACAGGTTCCCGGGCTCTAGAGCACAAGCTCAATAGTTGCGGCACATGGACTTCGTTCCTCTGTGGCACATGGGATCTTCCAGGACCAGCAATCAAACCTGCATCTCCTGCTTTGGCAGGTGGATTCTTTAACACCGAGGCACCAGGGAAACCCTATATGATAGTTTTAATACAAATTAGAAAAGACCAAGGGGCCCTGCCCACCACTGAGGGAAACACAGACTCACAGCTGAAGTTTAGCGGGCAGTTGGCACCTCTGATCAAGGAAATAGGTTTCCTTCCTTTAAGTAATGACAGCCCTTGCAAGTGCACCTGCTTTGGATATCAGTGCACCTGCTTTGGATATCAGTGCCTCCTCAGCGAGGCATCTTATTGCACACAGACTTTACAACTACATGAAGGGGTTTAAAAAAATGTGTATTTTAATCAGTTGAGTCTTATTCACAAGCACTCTGCACAGATATTCCCTGTTCCCTTCTCTATTCTGCTCTGTGCTCAGAAAGGCTGACCTTTATGGGCCCCATTAATGGGCTTCCTTGCCTTCTGGCTTCCAGTTAGCTTCATCCAATGGGAGGTTACCAGCCAGAAGTCTGGAGGAAGGAGAAGACTGAGGCTGGGGTATTTTCTACCCTGTCTGCCTCCCTATTGAGCCAGAAGCTTGGGTCCTCTCCTAAGGTCTCAGCTTCTCAGACAGCTTTTGGTTCCATAGCTTCAGAGAGAATTCTGTCTCCAGGTCCTGGTGGCCACTTCTTGTAGCCCTTCTAGCCTGGAAGGGATGCAAAGTTCCCTTCTGTTGTTAAGTCTTCAGATGCTTCATCATTCCATGGTCACTCCCTAACTCTGCCCACACTTCTGTAAATAGTCCCTGAATTAAATTCGCCTCAGTTTCCCTGTATGAGTGAGCCATTTGTTTCTTGCCAGGACCCTACACAGTGGAAACAAACTTTGACTATTTTAAGTGAAAATAGAAATTGGGGAAAGCATGTTAGGAGTCACAGAAAGGCGTGGAGGTGGGAAGATCAGGGTGGGAGATAAAGCAGGAACCCAGGGACCTCTGGAAAGCTGAAGAGCAGAAATGACACTGAAGTCATTCAGTGGGAGGAGCCTAGGCCACCCACTGCCACTGCTTGTATGCCCACCAAATGTCCCTGTGTCCTTCAGCCACCAACTCAAGGAGAAGGCCCGCTTGCCTGAGTCTACATGACACATCCCCATGTTGAGCTGGGCAGTGGAGAGTGGGCATCAGGCCCCTTTGGCTATTGTGATAGGAAATGGACTCCATTACCCATCAAGACCACACCCAAAAAAAAAAAAAAGACCACACCCAACAGTTGAATACTTTAAAACAAGGAATCAGGAGATGCTAATAGCAAGTACCACTCCCCAAACAAGGACAAACATAACTATAAAAATAAAATAGTGTGAAACTGCCTTAACAATACGAGCATCTAAAGCAAATTTTCCCAAAAGATGAAGCTTCATGCAGAGGTAGGCACTTCTCAACAAAGTGCCTCAGAGAGAAGGACCATACCTAAAGTTCTTATACATGAAAAAGCTTTACAAGGTTTTAACCTTGGCGAGATATAAAGTTGCCTGTTACATCTTAACAAGGTGTCCACATTGCCCCTTTCTTAGAACCATCCTTTCAGTGGATTGTCTGCCCAAAAACCAGCCATTCAAGAACCAGGAGGTTCAGATACCAGTAACTTCAAATCAACTTATTGCTAGGGATTAATTGATCATATCAACTTGGGGCTAGAAATCGGCCCCAACAATTTAAAAAAAAAAATCTGTAAGTTTCTTAAAGTTAATTCTTCATTTCTATCATCACTATTGAAAATGTAACAATAAAGAATATAGGTTTTACTGTGAACTCAAAACAAACAGCTTATTGAAGAAGTTGAAAGATAATACTATTTTATTATATTTGTTGACTGTTGTATTTATAGTTCACACAATTACCAAATCTAGCATAAAATTTAGACTATTTACATTTATAGCCCTCTGGAACTGCATTTTACCTCATCTTCAAAATTAACTTACTTCACAAAGACAGAGCTGAAGAGTTATAAATTTGAATATGCGTTTTACTCATCATGAAAGAGAGCGCAATACATATCCATAATTGCCCCCCAGAGGTTTCTTTATATAGTTACTGTTATCAGTAAGAGGAAATTATTTGTCTTCAAAATAAAATTACATTGACATGATGCCTATAATTTTTAATTGAGAATATGTATTCTGTTAAATTAGGTTTGTCGGTTGTATAGACATTTTTATTTTTAAAATATTAATTTACTGGATAAATGTGGAGTAAACAGAACATGTCCAGGCCAGTGAGAAGATTTCCAGAGCTGCCAGTGAGATGATTTTGTTTAGCATGACATGTGATAAACAATTGAGATGGGCTTTTATGATACAATGGGCATTTAAGATTTTAATTCAAGATGTAACCTGTTTCCTATGCTCATAGGTCTTACATGCTCTTGTGTAGACGATATACATACAAAAAACAGTAAAAAGTAGAAAAGATCTACAGTTTTTCTGTGATTATGTTGTCAATCCAATACTCCTATAACCTGTCATCTTATAAAGCAAACATGAATGCTACTGCTCTAAACATGTACAAATTTGATGGCCTACAATACTTACCAGTTGCCTGCTGGAGACAAGGAAGAAAGTAGATTGAGCCCTTCTTTTCAAGGAAGTGATAATATCTACGAATCGTTCCCTTCCAATTTGAAGAACGTGCATCTTCCCCTAACACAGCCTTTGCTGTTTAAAGCCAATGAGCAGATCTTTCCAAATAAATTGGTAGGCTGTCAGCTGTTTTAATAAGCAACATCTGCAAAATCAAATCACTAGGTACGATTCAGTGATTAATGTGGCTCGGTATCCTGGATACCTGGAAATTCACGGCCAAGAAGAAGCTATTGCCTTTCACTGGCTTCTCACAGTCTGTACTGCCCATCTCTAGACTGGGATGTAGAAAAGAGGCTGGTCCACTCAGCCTCCTGGCTTCTCTGACTGCACGTGCTCCCTGCAAATAAATGGAAATGGGCCACAATTCTCCTGTGTCAGGACACGGTCAGCATAAGTGGGAATACCAACTGGTAGGCCTGTAACATCTAGTAGGTTCCTAGTCCCGCGCTCCTTTCTCTGCTGGATCAGGTCGCACTTGAGAGAAAAAGGAATATCCTGAAAGTTCATTTGCTATTTGCAGGTCAGGGAACACGACTGGATTAGGAGAATGGTCTACTGCTGCTTTAGAAGATATTTCATAGGCATTTTTGAGGATGCTGATTTTCTAGGAAGGAAAAGCTCTGATTTCTGGACTACAGTGTACAAAAAAGTTATTGCCAAATCCAGCATGGACCTGTCGTTTCCAAATTTTGGGGATGGGGGAGGGAGGAAGGGCTATGTATTGTGATGGTAGGTCTCATCTGTCTTATCTACCTTACCACCTGATATATGGCAGCCATTAACTAAATATTTCTTAAGTAAATGAATAAATAAATAAGCAGTAAAATTTTTTATGGCAGTGGCAGACAAATTCATTTTGAAGAATTTTTCTGGGTCTTTGTGGTTAACAACCTAAAGGGAGACAGTAGAGAGTGATTCTTTAAAATGCTGCTAAATTTTGCTTAAGTAAAACCATAAATGAAAATCTGAGTTCACAAAACAAAAGGAGATTATACGCTTCACAGTTACATGGACATATGCTTTAATGAAGGGGGGGTTCCTAAATGCTGGCTTTTAGTGTGGTGTTAATGCTGGTGTTTTCTCAGGTTCACACTCAAAGAAGAAAAATCAGCTCAATGCATTGTTCTAAAGAACTGTTCTTCATTCACAAACTGACCTTCCTCCATTTCTGTGGTTAAAATACTTAAAAAAGCAAAATAAAATAATGAAGCTAGTCTATACTTCTGGTTGTTTATTTTCTTTTAATGCTCTTTGTTGTTGCTGTTTTACTGGCTAAGTCGTGCTCAACTCTTTTGTGACACCATGGATTGTAGCCTGCCAGGCTCCTCTGTTCTTGGGATTTCCTGCGCAAGAATACTGAAGTTGGTTGCCACTGTCTTCTCTGGGGGATTTCCCCAGGCCAAGGATCAAACTGGCATCTCCTGTGACTCCTGCATTGGCAGGGGGATTCTTTACCACTGAGCCACCTGGAAAGCCCTCTAATGCTCTTACTTGCCAAATAAAGTTGACAACCCTACACGGGTTCTCTAGTGATTTAAAACACTACTTAATTGGTTTCTGAAATCCAAGTAAGATTCATTTTGTAAAAGCATACAGCATTCTTAAAGAAACCTACATATTGAATAAAGGAAGACAGTATAAGCTGGGCCTTAATTACTGAAGACAATAGCAGCCGACAGGTTTTGAGTGACTGCTCTGTGTTGAGCACTGCTTTCAGGGTTTTTAAAAATGTATTTATCATCTAAATTTTAGAGTAGCCCAAGGAAGAAACATCATTTTTATCTCCATTTCACAGATAAGGGACTCTAGACAAACAGCCTAGCCCTTGCCCCCAAAGACACAAACTATATCCAGTAAAAGAGTAGAAGGGCTTCCCAGGTGATTCAGTGCATAAAGAATCCTCCTGCAATGCAGGAGATGTGGGTTTGATCCCTGGGTCAGAAAGATCCCCTGGAGGAGGGAATGGCAACCTACTCCAGTGTTTTCGCCTGGAGAATCCCTTGGACAGAGCGGTGCTTACATTACAAAGAAATTGAGCGACCTGACATGGCAACCAATACAAAAACATTGCTTGTTAACATCGTCTAATGATTATGGAAATGAAGTTTCAATCAGCATACAGATTATAATCTCCTATCCAAGACTCCTAGTAATTTACATTTAAATCAGAGTCCCTCCCATTGTTAATTTATCAACAAAATTCTTGACCTATTTTCAGCTTCAGTATTTACATAGGTATTGCTTCAAGCAACATCCAAATTGCTTAGTGAAGTCGTTCAGTCGTGCACGCCTCTTTGCGACCCCATGGACAGTAGTCTGCACCAAGCTCCTCCATCCATGGGATTTTCTAGGCAAGAGTACTGGAGTGGGTTGCCATTTCCTTGTTTCTTAAGCTCTGTTTTATTAACAAGTAACAGAAAACAGAACAAGAAAATGTTTTCAGTGGGGCATTTCAACCAAGTAAGGGGTGAAAGCACAACACTGGTCAATCTAGTTATCAGGATTAAGTAAATTTAGGGAAAATCCAACTTACAGCGAACAAATCCAAAAGTTACATTCCAGTTCATTTATTAAAAAAAAAAATAAAACCCCCATCTTCCAAATGCTTAAAAAGAATTAAACTTCAGCTTAAAAAAAGCATTAAAATAAATTTAGAAAGTATTAATCTTCTATTAATATTCATCCCAACAGGTTCTTACTTAAAATGATATCGCAAACTTTAGTGGGAACTCACATATTCCTCTGCAGTCAGAAATCCAAATATAACAATACAAAGAGGTCAACTAGGATGCAAAATCCATAATAAATGAAAAGCAAAACTGATCAAACTAGACTTTTTGAACGCAATGCCAAACTTTCCTTTCCCCAAATTATCAGCAAACTGAAATGAAAGACAAAAATTTTTGCTTTCAAAACGTATCATACTCTTGTAATGGAAAAAATGATTTGGCAGGTTAAGGTTAGGTTTCTATCATTCTATTTTCTATTTAACACCATTAACCAAAATATTGCACTGCGTTAAGGGAGTTGTTATTTCAATGGCAACGAAATACAAATTTTAATACTAGTAAGTTCTAGGTCTCTCAGACAATAGTGAATCAAGAGCTTATGCAGTTTAAGGAAATTTTATGGATTTCCATCCCTCAATCCCGACAGCTGGAGTGTGCACATCCAATCCGAATACCTTGTTAGGCATACAGGACTCTACTTTCCGACACTGCATATATTAATAACTCCTGCACAAACTCTTTCAACTTTCTGGCTTCTGGTCAAGTACCCACCCCTAGTCCACATGCTCTAGAAAAACACAGGAACCAGTTTCAGGACATGGTTACCCACCTAGTACCCTACGCTCCACCCCGAGACTACCGTCCTCCCGCTCTAGCCCAGCCCAGCGAGGTCGGCCCAGCCAAGCGGAGCCGAACACTGCCTACTACAGCCCAGCTCCGGCTCTCGGAACTTCCCCCGCCCACTCCGTCCACGTGAGCAGCACCCCGCCCCCTCACCGGCGCTGCACCAATCAGCAGCCCCCTTAACCAGGCCAACGCTCGGCTTTCAAAAAGTCAGCTTACTCCTCCCACCTCAGTCCCGCCCCTTTCCTACCTCTCCGCCCCGCTGGCCCCTCCCACCTCCCCAAATCCTCGTTCCCTTCCTCCTCTCCCGTTGCCCGCTCCCTCTCTCAGGCTTCGCCCCGCCCCACCCGGGAAAGCGCGCTCGCTCTCTTCTCGCGAGATTTGGGCGTCCCCCTCCTCCTGCCGCGGCCGCCCGCCTCTCCCTCCGGTCCTCCCACCGCCCCTCCCCCCAATCTCGCCACTCTCAGGCTCTCCTCCCTCCCTCCTCCCCCGCTCCACCCTCTGGGCCGGATCTCGTCTCGCTGAGGCGGAAGAGGAAGAGAAGGAGGAGGAGGAGGAGGACGTTCGACCTGCGCAGTGAGATGTTTGTACGTCGCCGCCGCCGCCGCCATCGCGGAGGAGCGAGATAAAGAGCCGAGCTGGGCGTGAGGTGTGTACCCCGCGGAGCCGCCGCGCCAGCGCAGTCCCCAGCCGAGCCCGAGCTGCCGGAGACCGAGCCGCCGCTGCCCCCGCCGCGGCCGCCCAGGGGCCGGCCAGCTCCCCAGCCCAGGCCGGGGGCCGCGCCGCCGCCTCCCCCAGCGTCGCCCCTCGCCTGCCTGCCCGCCTTAAATGTGACACCGGCGCCTCGGAGTGCGACCCGAAGCCGCCACCGGGGAGGGGACGAGCACCATGTCGAATCTAAGCAAAGGCACGGGGAGCCGGAAGGACACCAAGATGCGGACCCGGGCCTTTCCGGTGAGTCTCTTCTCGGCGCCTGGGACCCCGGGTCGGGGGACCCGGCCGACAGACGAACGCGAGGCCCGGGCTGACCTCCCCCCCCCGCCGCCCCCGAAACAGACCCCAGGCCCGGCCTCCCATCCCCCACGCCGCCGGTCGCGGGGCGCTAGCTTTCCCGGCAACCGGGTGGCGCGGGGCCCCGGCGCGGCCGCCCTCCCGGGCCGTTCCCCGCGCCCCCGGCGTCCGAGGCCGGCGCCGCGCCCCCCACCCAGAGCTGCGCCTTCGGTCGCCCCGCGGGCGTCGGCTGCGGCCGGGGCCCCTCAGCCGGTCCCGGCACCTCGCCGCGCTCCTGGGGTGTAGGCCCAACCCCTAGCACCCCGCTCCTCGCTGCTGCTCGGTCCCCGGGGCTCCCAGCTCTGCGAGGACGGGGACCGTCTACGTTCTCCCGGTGTGGGGTGTGTGTGTAAGTTTTCACGTGAGGTTTCGCAGCAGTTGAAAAAAAATCACCATGCCTAAAGGATGGCCTGCCAAAAGATGCCGGGGACGGACCTCTCCCGCTCTTCCCCTCCCCGGGAAGAGCTCTGCCGTCCACCTACCCTCGACGCGGTGACAGACGTTCCGCGCAGTGCTCTGTAGTAATACACTAACAACGCCGGTGTGTTTACAGAATCTTTCATCCGCAACCTTCCAGTGCACTTTACAACCTCCTGTGCAGGAATGGCCTAGCCACTCAAGGGGAAGTAAGAGAAAACAAATGGGACGGTTGGTTCTTCATTTCCTAGCCATGGAAGCCCAAAAGAATAAGTAATCACCACCGTGAGTTGCTTTACTCTAGGTTTTAGTGACAGCAAAAGTATTTTTGTTTAGAAACTTTTTTGGCCTTAAATTAAGTCATACCCCTTTGGTGTTAAGTATTATAGGGTATAACTTTGGATGTCATGTGTGAATCAGATAGCCCATGGCAAGCAATTAGAGTGTAGTCTTGGGACAGAGAAACTGGGCATACTTGCTCATGTCGCTTCTGTAACAGGTAGACGTCAAGGTGGACAGACTAGCAATTGAATAGAAGATTTTAAACCGGGACAACTAGAGAAGAAGCTGTGGTTTCCTGTCTTAGAATCACAAGCAGGTTATATTGTGTGGTGGGGGGCGGTGAAGAGAGGGTTTGTATTCACTTCTTAAAGCATGCTTTTTCTAAAGTGTAGTTTTCACTTCAGAGGAAAGATTAATGTAATTGTCTTAGTTGAGTAAGAAACCGCCCTAGAGAACTTGAGGACCTCCTTGGATTCTAAAAATTTAGAAGGAAAAAATAGACCTGATGCAGAATTCCCAGATGGTAATAAGAAAAATGTTAATGCCTATGTGAAGACTCTTCAGACTTTATGTAAATAAAGGTAGGCTATAATCAGGAGAATTAGATGTTTTAGTGCACATTAAAGGGATTTTGGATATCTGAAGTTTTTTCCCTAAGTAATCGTGAGAAAGTACAGAGAAAGTAACAAATGTTGACAGAAGAGCTCTGATCAAGCTCACTTGCACGTTTTCCTTTATAATGATAAAAAGTGAACTGGGTTTATGAATTTGTGAGTAGTGATAGTTTTCTTACTGAATCAGTTCCTACTAAATGAGCAGAATCTAGAATTATTCAGAATTTCAAATAGTGTTGTAAATTTTAAAGAAAAGTTTGCTGTTCTTGAAGTCTTGTCTTTTTCTAATAGAAGGTTATTGTTAAAAGGTGGAATAGCTCACATTTGACATCAACACAGTGTTGTGGATATTCTGATTAATCAGCTCTACCTTTATCTATGTGTAATCAACTCTCTGATCTCTTGTTTTGCCTGTCCCTACCTGTTCTTCCACTCCTTGATTCATTTAGGAAATACTGAGGACTGTGTGCCAGGAACTGTGTTATGCCCGATGTCCGAATCCCCGAGCGGGAAGAGAGAAGGCTTTCAAGACAATGCAGTTCGCAAAAAGGGAAGTTTATTGCTGACTCGAGTCAGGGCTCCTGCCGCACAGTGGCCGTGGGGTCAGAGAGCCCTGAGCCCACGCTGTTACCAAATTTATAGGGTGTGCATAAGCAGTTGGTAGCTGGCTTAAACGGATTGGTTACATGTTTGCAAAGCAATCTTATTGGCCCAAAGCTTGGCGTGCTTTTTTTCAAACTTGGGCGGTTGGCGGGCGTTTCAGCTTTCCCCTGATAGGTTCCCTCTTTCTTACTAGGCGCATGTTGATTGGCTGGCTCCAGGCCTGATAATCATGTTACCCCGGAAAACCAGGCCTACTCCTAATCTAGGCTGCCTGTCATGGCGTTAGCCCTGGCAGCCTTACACTGTTCTGGGGTCTTGGGATGTATCAGTACAGCTTCAGAGACCAATATCCCTCCTGTCTGAATCTTGTATTGTTGGGAAGAAGCTGTGGGAGAGAATTTTTCTTGTTTTAGCTGAAGAGTATCAGAGTATGTGACAGGTTACCACACAGCCCTGAAACTGACTTTTTTTTTTCAGGGGTATTATGGTCATGAGCTAATTGAGGCCTTTTCTTATCTGTAACTTGTTGCCGTCTTAAGTTTCTCTAAAATCCTTAAATGAGGTTTGCAAGTGGCTAGTGTTTGATATTCAGTACTTAGTTTCTGCTAATATTTAAAAGTGTCTAAGAGTTTTAAATTTTCTCATGGGTATTAACATCACTCATAAGTAGTTCTTACTGAAAAGAACCATTGCATTTTTTTAATATATACATTTAAAAATCACAGTTCTGTGAACTTTCATAAGGATGGCTACATAAAACCTCAGTGGTGTGATATTTCACTGATTTATTTGGTAAATAAACACGTAGAGAATTTCAGAATTTTTTTTTCCTTCCAGGTTAGCAGTCATTTACACAACTGTAGTCTGCATGGATTGCAAGTCAGAAGTAATAAATGCATCTTATTCCATAAAGAAAATACTTTTTGTGTATTCATGTGTGCACACCTAAAACTACTGTATTTTACCATTTGAGATAAACAACTACTCTAAGGGAAATTGTAGTGTAAGCAGAGGCTTCAAATACTCCTTTCAGAGTGTGTTTTATAAAGCTGATGTGTGCAAAAGTATAAAAATATGTTTGAAGATTGTTTTGTTATCTTTACAAATTAGTAAGTGATGGTACAGGATATTTTGTAAATGTGTAAACCTACGGCAGTTGCAGTCTCATCAGTAAAATCAGGTTCTGAGAAGTTGGTTCTTTTTAAGACGGAAAACAATGAAGGACTTTCTGTATGTAACAGAGTGACGATGGAGGAAATATTTTATTTCAGTTTGTAAACTTTGCTGCAGTGGATAAAATATATAGCATCTCACATCTTTTGGGGTTTTTTGGTACCCAAAGTGACAGCAAGGGACACAAAACTTTTTAAAGAAAGGAAGCTGTAGTTGTGAAACTCCTGGAAACTCTGTGGCTTTGGACCCAAGAACGCTGTCCCAAGAAGTTCCTGCCCATATTTCCTTGCTGTTGCCATGTGTCTCACTCCTGCGCTTTTGTTTCACTCTGTAGGATTAGTTGCTGTCAGGTGAACTTTTTGTTCTTATCTTTGTAATAGTCATTCCTCACTGTCCGTACTGTAGTTGGGTGGTTTGTCCACATGGGCTTGAACAGCTTGGTTGTATTGGAGGGGACATGGTTGAATGGGAATACTGGTCTCTCCTCTGATTTGCCTTTTTTGACTTAGACCTCAGAGTTTCGGAGACAAATGGTGAAAGTGATTGTCATTAGAATGTGATCTGAAAATGGTTTCACTTATTGGTTGATAGACGCGTCCTCAGTCATGATAAGGAATCTCTGGCTGTGATGTGCATGCAATAATTCCACCTGTGTGGTATGGACAATTAATGGTAGAGAAGTTACTGTTAGATGGAACCCACAGAATGACTGATACTCGTTTGTTGTGTTCTTAAATACTTAAGAGCACAAGAATTTAAGGACAAGAGGGAAAGTTAATGTTTTTGTTTCTCTTAGCTGTAGTGATATTTGTTAGATTTAAGGGAACAGCTTTGATGTTCAAAATAGGTTTCTCTTATTTAGAATAAGTAGCTGTTGCCTAAACTACCTGGACTGTACATACAGAAAGATTGAATGAGTTGTGCAAATCGCACAGGGTGTGGAATTAACCTTTAAGTTTGGCTTGTTTTTTATTCTTTAATATTTTCTTACAGGGATGTTATGGAAATCTAGCATTCATTTAAGTATTGCTTTCACTTAGACTGACTTTTTTTCTATTTAATGGTTTTAGGCAGCTAAAACAGCTGGTTTTAGCCAGCTGTGTTATAGTTAGTATCTCACAGGCTTTAGAAGCTTAAAAATAAAAAGATACAGTAGTTATAAAGTGTCTTTGAAAACAGTTCTGAGGGGCCAAGAAAATTATTGCTACCAAATTATTAGTGCTAAAGTTATCAAATTTGAAACAGTTTTAATAGTATAGAGTATAACATGAGAATTTGACTTGTTAAAGAATACAGTAGTCACAGGGCAAGTTCGTTGAAACAAAGTAGAGAAAGTTTCATTCATTAAATGTAGCTAGGTAATAACAGTGTTTTCTCTGTTGCAACAAGATTATATTATTAAGGCTGGAGAAAATAGTGTGTCTTCCCTTTGTGATATAAATTGGGAGACCTCAGAGATAATTTTTGCTGTTATTTGAAAAAAATTATCTGTTAAGCTTAACAGAAAAAAAAATTTTGCTGTTAATCTTGGTGTTAGCAGTTTTGCTAGAGTTGTATAAAAAATTATTGGACAATTTGTAGCTTTAAATAACGGAACTTTCATAGTAGTTCTTGTTTATCATTATAAAGTCAATAAAAAAGGTGCCACTAGTAAGAAATCGCTGAGCTAAAACATGAATTACAGTTAATGTGTCTATAAGTATATTGTGAAAATTATTCATTTGTAGTCTAGCAAAGCTATGAACTCATTTTAGTGGCTTTTCTAGTTATAAAAGTGATGCATATTCATGATAGAAAACTTAATAAGTGTCTGAACATCTAAGTAAGCTAATGAATCACCTGTAACCCTGCCACTTGGAAGTAAGCTGTATTAACATTTTGATGTGTTTCCTTATGATCTTACATATATGTGTAAGCACACAGTAAATTTGAGGTACCATCTTTTTATTTACTGCTTTTTAAAAAATACAGTATCTCACTATACATTTATTTCCATGTTAAATATATCAAAAACATGATTTTGAATCAGTACCTAATACTCTGCAGTATTTTGACTTATCCATTTCCTTGCTGACGGGTTTGATTGATGCCAGTGAATACGTGCTTTCTGTATTACAGAGAATGCAACTGTGGTTATTTAGGAGCTTCCTTGGTGGCTCAGACAGTGAAGAATCTGCCTGCAATGCAGGAGACCTGGGTTGAATCCCTGGATAGGGAAGATCCCTGGAGAAGGGAATGGTTTTCTACTGAGTATTCCTAGTCTGGAGAATTCCGTGCACAAAGGAGCCTGGCAGGTTATGCAGTCCATGGGGTTGCAAAGAGTTGGACATGACTGAGGGACCAGATAGTTTCACTTTTTCACTTATGATTATGGAATTACTGGACTCAACATAACTAATACATTGACCAACCACTTTGACCTCTAGAAAGGTAGGAATAATAATAGTTGCACTTGCTGAATGCTTATAATGTGCCACACGCTGCTCTTTGTGCTTTGCATGTGTAAACTAATTTAATTTGGATAGCTCTAGGATTCTGTTATCATCTTTTTTACAAAAGAAGTCTTGAGACATTAAGTTTTGCTTAAGGTCACTTTGCTTGGAAGTAGCAGAACTTAAGGTTCTTTTTAACCTAGGCATTCTGGCTCTAAAGTGAATGCTTTAGGAATTAATTACATCTCAAGGTTGTATCAGTTTAACTTCTACTGTATCACAGTGTCTTAGATATCTTTAATTTCATAGGTGAAAAAATAGTACTTGAATGTTTTAATGTGTATTTCTTTGCCTACTTATAAGAGTAAAACTATGGATAGTCTGTAGGGAATTTTCATTTAGTTTTACATTAGAGTATTCAGCACAGGTTTTAGAAACCTGACTAAAAAGTAGAGAGACTAGAGAGCATGATAGTTAAGAGTGTGGGCTCATACACTATCAAGAGTTTGAATGTCAGCTCTACCTCTTTCTAGTTGTGTTATCTTCAACAAGTTACTTCGCCACTTCTAACCTCAGTTTTCTCCTCTGTAAAATGAGATTGTAGGACCTGTCTTACATGGCTGTTGTGAGATAGAGAGTCAAGCATTAGAACAGGACCTAACAAACAGTGAGCAATTGTTGTACCAATATTTAGTCATGATTCTGCCACAGTTTTGGAGAAGGGAATGGCACGGTATTCTTACCTGGAAAATTCCATGCAAAATTCCACAGAGGAGCCTGGTGGGCTCACAGTTCATGGGATCGCCAGGGTTGGACACAACTAAGTGACTGAGCACACATGCCACAATTTATATGTTAAAATTGAAGGTTATTTTTGCACGTAATTTTATTTACTATACAGTTATTTTTTAAGAAGCTTACAGATTCAATTTGTGGACCACGTTAAGAAATCAGTCTCAAAGTATATATGGGTTTGGTACTGCTGGGGTGTTTCAAAAGAATGCCACTGGCTCTTGCCGGGTAGGGGTAGATTCAAAAGAGAAAATACAGTAGTGATAGTTACTTAGACATTGGAGTAAGTGTATAACCTTCCTGGGATAACTTTATTGAAGGAGTAAATACTCACTTTGTGTGTACATTCTAATATGTACATTAAAGTAAGTGTTAGTCGCTCAGTCATGTCTCAACTCTTTGCGGCCCCTTTGACTGTAGCCCGCCAGGCTCCTCTGTCCGTGGGATTCTCCAGGCAAACGGGCTGCCATATCCTACTCCAGATATGTACATTAAGTGTTTATCTAAAACTACATTTTGTTTTTATTTCCTTCCTTCCTTTTCTTCCACCCTCTTTTTTTTTTTTTTTTTTTTGTTTCACTCATGAACTAGGTTGTGGTCCCTGCCCGAAGTTTATACCAGGTCCCCTTTTCAATCCTGAAGTATTAGACACAGTGTGGATGAGTAGTGAATGATTGATTAAATGAGCAACTAATCCTTGAAGCCAAACCACAGTAATCGATGACTTAGCTAAGTCGATTCTGGGAGTATTCCAAAATATTTGAACTCTTGCAGCTGTAAGTGAAGCCTTAATTTGTAGGTCATTAATGATCGTGTGGCAGTTTTCCTTAAAGGTTAGTTAGGCTAGTCTCCTAAAAACAGTGACTTGAAGGTAAAGATGTAGGTGTGTATTGGCAGTTACTTTGGATTGCGTGTCAGAAGACCTACTTGCTAGTCTAGTCTTTTCTGTTTACTAGCTTTCTCTACATTTTACTCGCTCCACTGTGACGCCTTCCTCCCAGCCAGTTAACCATACCTGGCAAGGCCCTTCTTTCATGGCAGATTGACTACCATCTGTCACCTCTACCTGTTGTGGGAATTTGTCACCCTCTTTTCATCTGAAATTTACCTTTGACCTGAGGATACAGGCTTATCTTCTTGAATTGAGGTGTCCTATTCCCTTGTAGCTCAGTTGGGAAAGAATCTGCCTGCAATGCAGGAGACCCGGGTTCGATTGCTGAGTCGGGAAGATCCCATGGAGAAGGAAATGGCAAACCACTCCAGTATTCTTGCCTGGAAAATCTCATGGACAGAGGAACCTGGCAGTCCATGGGGTCACAAGAGTCAGACATGACTTAGCGACTACCACCATTTCCTTATAGTCCATGAATCTTTGGGCCCAGATGCTAATGATTGCCGCATCTATCACTCTTGTGGCTTGGGCCCTTCTGTACTGTTCTTTGAGTGATTCCTTTGACTGTCTCCTAACTTCTTACACATGTTCCCTCAGTCATTGAAGACTTGCATGCATTCTTCACAGATATTCTCTCTAGTTTAAGTTGTAACTTTATCCAGTGCGTGTGGGCAGACATTCATTTATTCATTTTAATGTATGTTTATTATGTGTTCCTACTGGCACTAAATAGTAATGGGGATAGATCTGGCCTCTTCTCTATTACTGTGGTCTTCACTCTGTCTTGAAACTTGTTTTCCAGCTACTTTAGAAATGTTAAAACTTCATACCACATTCTGTTCTAGTCCCTTCATTTATTAGGTGTAAGACTTAAGCGAACCACTTAACCTCTGCCTGTTTTCTCTTTTGTAAAAGAGAAGAAAACAACAGTACCTACCTCATAAAGTGGTTGTAAGGATAGAGTCGATAACATATAAAGTTCTTACAAGTGTCACATAATAAACACTATAAATAAATGCAACCTGTTATTATTGAATTATTCTATCCTACGTGTTGCTTGTTTTCTTCTCACATTAAATGTGCTCTGGGATCTCAAGAAGACCCAGACTTCATTCTCCCAGGCTCTGGGGCCTGTTACCAGTTGCCACTTTTCCTGTTGTCTCCCAGGGCAAGGTCGGAAATACAAGCGAAAAGCATCTTGAACCATTCCATTCATCTGTCTTCACTGCTCATATTTTTTAAGACTATGGGGCACTCCTGGAGAAAATTCCGAGATTGTGGTCTCTAACCTTGCTGGACTTTCAGTGCCTCTGGGCAATTTTTTGTGTCCCTGTAAGCTCCGGCTCACTTTTTGCTGCTTGAACTATTTCTGTCGTTGTCCTCAAGCTCTTTATTGAGAATTCTCTTATCTCTCTTCTTCAGGAAACTTAACTACCAACGTTATCTTGTGTAAGTACATTTAGCTTTGATCTTTTTCAGTTTCATTCATTAACCTGTATCTTTACTTATTCTCAGCTCCTTCCCTTGGGACTCAGAGAAGTAAGATGTTCCTTTTTCTGTCTTCTCTACCATGGTAACTACCATCCCATCTCCTTTGATAGCCCCATCTTCAGAGAATAGTCAGTATCTCCTTTATTAGAATATGATTTTCTTTAGAGAAGGCAGCAGGTCTCTTGGTATTGATCTTTGTCAGTGCTTTACAGTAGCATCCAACAATGTTGAGTGAATGAGCTGACAGACTCTTTATAGTTTGTTTTCTCATCCTTTAGATGGGCACTATAGCAGTCTTTCTCACAGATTAACTGTGAGGAATAAAAGAAATATTAGAAAGTGCTTGCTAATAAACAGTAAGATCACTGAGGCTGCTAAAATCATTTTCTAATCATAAAGTTAGTATTTCCAAGCATAAACGTAGTGTGTTCATGTAGAACAGGTATTGTCAAACTCTTATAGGGTCTCTGTGCTTAGTCGCTCAGTCATGTCCAACTCTTTGCGACGCCATGGACAGTAGCCCGCCAGGCTCCTCTGTCCATGGGGATTCTCCAGGCAAGAAGACCGGAGTGGATCGCCATTCCCTTCTCCAGGGGATCTTCCCTGCTGAGGGATCAAACCCAGGTCTCCTGCATTGCAGGCTGATTCTTTACCATCCGAGCCACCTGGGAAGCCTAAGAGTGGTGGAGTAGGTATCTTCAGAAATCTCCCTCTCTAGCCATTTAGAGCCATTTTCATATTGTTCTTTGTATAGAAGATTTCATTTTAAAAAGTTCTGTTGCTTTAAAATCAGTGAACAATCCAGCATTTTTAAAGTTGAGAGTCCTACTTTCCCAAGTTGATGCCATTAATGAGAAATTGAGAACAGATTCTGAAGTTGCTTTAACCACTAATCCAGAGCCTTTTGCTACAAGAAAACATGCCTTCTTTCTGTTTTTAAAGTTGAAAATGTAATTAAAATTTCTTAATTTGACTTCCATTTATTTAAGTGAACTTTGGGTAGGATATGGACCTGAGCTTGCTCTTTAGATGAGAAAGGTTCTGGCTAAGCAAGTGAATAAAGACTTCAAAGAGATACCTTTTACCTAGTTTAAGAATAGTGGATGACAAGCCTGATTACAATGACAAGGTGGAAACACATTGTTGAAAGATGTATTTTAACAACCTCAGATATACGTATCAGTTCACTTCAGTCTTTAGTCGTGTCCGACTCTTTGATAACCCATGAACTGCAGCTTGCCAGGCTTCCCTGTCCATCAGTAACTCCCAGAGTCCACCCAAACCGATGTTCATTGAGTCAGTGATGCCATCCAACGATCTCATCCTCTGCTGGCCCATTCTCCTCCTGCCCTCAATCTTTCCCAGCATCAGGGTCTTTCAAATGAGTCAGCTCTTTGCATCAGGTGGCCAAAGTATTGGAGTTTCTGCTTCAACATCAGTCCCTACTATGAACATCCAGGACTAATCTCCTTTAGGATGGACTGCTTGGATCTCCTTGCAGTCCAAGGGACTCTCAGGAGTCTCCTCCAACACCACAGTTTAAAACAATCAATTCTTCACACTCAGCTTTCTTTCTAGTCCAACTCTCACATCCATACATGACCACTGGAAAAACCATAGCCTTGACTAGATGGACCTTTGTTGACAAAGTAATGTCTCTGCTTTTCAATATGTTGTCTAGGTTGGTCATAACTTTCCTTCTAAGGAGTAAGTGTCTTTTAATTTCAAGGCTGAAATCACCACCTGCAGTGATTTTGTAGCCCAGAAAAATAAAGTCAGCCACTGTTTCCACTGTTTCCCATGAAGTGATGGGACCAGATGCCAGGATCTTAATTTTTGAGTTTTAAGCCAACTTTTCACTCTCCTCTCCCATTTTCATCAAGAGACCCTTTTGTTCTTCTTCACTTTCTGCCATAAGGGTGGTGTTGCCTGCATATCTGAGGTTATTGATATTTCTCCCCTCAATCTTGATTCTAGCTTGTGCTTCCTCCAGCCCAGTGTTTCACATAATGTATTCTGCATTAAGTTAAATAAACAGGGTGACAATATACAGCCTTGACGTACTCCTTTTCCTAACTGGAACCAGTCTGTGGTTCCATGTCCAGTTCCAACTGTTGCTTCCTGACCTGCATACAGGTTTCTCAAGAGGCAGGTCAGGTGGTCCGGTATTCCCATGTTTCAGAATTTTCCACAGTTTATTGTGATCCACACAGTCAAAGACTTTGGCATAGCTCATTATTCAGTTCAGTTCAGTCGCTCAGTCTTGTCCGACTTTTTGTGACCCCATGAATCTCAGCACGCCAGGCCTACCTGTCCATCACCAATTCCCAGAGTTTTCTCAAGCTCATGTCCATTGAGTTGGTGATGCCATCAAGCCGTCTCATCCTCTGACGTCCCTTTTTCCTTCTGCCCCCAATCCCTCCCAGCATCAGGGTCTTTTCCAATGAGGTAACACTTTGCATGAGGTGGCCAAAGTATTGTAATTTCAGCTGCAACATCAGTCCTTCCAATAAACACCCAGGACTGACCTCCTTTAGGATGGAGTTGGATCTGTTTGCAGTCTAAGGGACTCTCAAGGGTCTTCTTCAGCATCACAGTTCAAAATCATGAATTTTTCGGCACTAAGCTTTCTTCACAGTCCAACTCTCACACCCATACAAGACCACTGAAAACTTATATTACCATATGTCAATAGATAGCCAACAGGAATTTGCTGTATGCCTCATGAAACTGAAACAGATATGCTGTAACAACCTAGAGGGTTGGGATGGGGAAAGAGATGGGAGGGTGTTTCAAAAGGGATATCCTATCACTTCATGGTAAATAGAATTGGAAACAGTGGAAACAGTGGCTGACTTTATTTTGGGGGGCCCCCCCAAGTCACAGCAGATGGTGATTACAGCAATGGAATTAAAATATGCTTACTCTTTGGAAAGAAAGTTATGACCAGCCTAGACAGCATATTAAAAAGCAGAGACATTAACTATGTCAGCAAATGTCCATCTTGTCAAGGCTATGGTTTTTCCAGTGTTCATGTATGGATGTGAGTTGGACTATAAGGAAAGCTGAGCACCGAAGAACTGATGCTTTTGAACTGTGGTGCTGGAGAAGACTCTTAAGAGTCACTTGGACTTCGTGGAGGTCCAGTCAGTCCATCCTAAAGGAGATCAGTCCTGGGTGTTCATTGAAAAGACTGATGTTGAAGCTGAAACTCCAATACTTTGGCCACCTGATGCAAAGTGCTTACTCATTTGAAAAGACCCAGATGTTGGGAAAGCTTGAGGGCAGGAGGAGAAGGGGATGACAGAGGATGTGATTGTTGGATGACATCACTGATTCAATGGACATCGGTTTGGGTAGATTCCAGCAGTTGGTGATGGGAAGGGAGGCCTGGCATGCTGCCGTTCATGTGGTTGCAAAGAGTCGGACACGACTGAGCAACTGATTTATTTTTTATTGTGCTGGGTGTTTGTTGCTGTGCTTGCTCTTCTCCGGTTTTAGGGTCTGGGGACTACTTACTATTTTCTGTGCTTGAACTTCTTGGTGTGGTGGCTTCTCTTGTTGGGAAGCATGGGCTCTAGGCACTTGGGCTCCAGTAGTTGTGCAAGGGCCTAATTGTTCCATGGCATGTGGGATCTTCCCAGATCAGGGATTGAATCCATGTCTCCTTCATTGGCAGGCAGATTCTTAACCACTGTACCACCAAGGAAGTCATTCCCCTGCCTGCTTCCTGCCAACCTCCTACTTAAAAAAAAAAAAAAAAGAGACTAAAGACCTGTTTAGTAAATTTTCAGGAGTCTGAGCTCTGAGGTTAGCATCTGTGGTGTCATTCTCCAAAAGGCTTCAGATGCTGGTTGGGCTCATGAATCTGGTGACAAGATGAGTCTGGTGGCTGAAGACAGGCTGGGTCTCTGGTGCTCTGCCCTCACCTACTCACCCAGGGCCCCTGAGCCCTGGTAGCCAAACAGAGAGATGTACAGGTGGGGCTCATACAGCTATGGGACTGCAGTCAGAGTGGAAGGTGTGAGGGAGGCAGCTGACTCTCCTGCCCCTGTGACTGCTGCTGTCCTGTGTCCCTGTGCAGGGCAGTCACAGTGCCAGGTGAGGCCTGGCAGCAGTCGGGGGGACAAGATGGGACCTCAGACAGCTTACATTCCCACTCCACCCACCCCCCTCCCTGCCCAATGCCACTTCAGATCTTGGCTTGTGGCTGCTGGCAGCTTCCAGGGCTGGGAGGTTGTGTAAAGCACCAGCCCCATTGCTCAAGGTCAGCTGAGACCTCAAGTTCTGGGGTCACACACCATTCCTGCCACCATCCAGGTCATCCCACTTCAGGGCGTGGGGCTGTGGGTGATGGGGGATTTGGGGGGTATTGTGGGCTGGCCCAAGAGTCAGCTTTTCAAGGGGAGGGGCGGGGAATAGAGGGGTAGGGAGGAAGAAGCTTTGAAAAATGCTCAGGTTTCCAGGGGATTGCAGGCTCAGCTCTGGCAGGAGGTGCAGGTGAGAAGCCCCTGCAAGTTTCTGGGTCCCTGCCGTATTTCAGTTGAAGCCATTCTGCCTGCACCACCATAACTCTCCTTACCATGACCCCTTAGTAAAGCCACAGAAGATGCGGAGTTTACCTGGCTTCTCTTCCTATAAGGAAACCAAGCCACAGACAAACGTTTTCCTTAAGAAAGCATGAAAGAAATGAGAAAATAGTGGGTGGTTATTACTGACACGGTTCACATAGAGACGATTCAAAAGCCTGGAACAGGCAGAAAACTGAGGGCCGTCGCACCCAGTCCTGGAGTTTGCACCTCCACCCCCACCTCCACCACGTGGCTCACTCTCCCCTTCTGGTGACTGGGTGACTTCAGCTTCCTGAACACATCCTAGAAGGATCAGGAAGGGAAGAGGTCATTCACAGTGTGATCGACTGTTAAGAATGCCATTGCCTCCACTCTGTGTCAGAGCTCAGTTCTGGGTCTAAGCTAGCATGGATAGCTAGCTTCCATGGACTGCTTCCTGGTGCAGTCACCACCTTCACTCACCTGGGGGGCAGGGCTTTGTGGCCCCCTTGTCCCCATGTGCATCCTGGTCACTCCTGGGACCCGTGCTGTGTGCATCTGCTCTGCTCACAGCACACCCTATGGTCCATCAGACTTCAATCATGAAAGGCAAGTGTAAGGATGAGCCATTCCATAGGTAAGAATTTCAAGGTTGTGACAGCATTGACCAGAGCACATGGGCACAGGTACGAGGCCCATGCATTAGAAAAGCTGCCATGTGGGCTTCAAGGACCCTCCATGTGGGGGGTTGGGATTGGGGCCGGACAGGGATTTCCTGCACATGCGGCTCCAGGCTCTGTTCTCAGCAGGGTGGACAACTGTCAGCTCAACTGACAGTTGAGCGGCTCTAGGGCTACCCAGCTCAGCGGGAATGGCAGTTGTGGAAAGGGAGGTCACCCTCTGTTAGTACCCCTGACCTCACACCCCCTCATCAGGGCAGCTGAGTGCCTAAACAGCCCCTTGCTTGGCTAGCTCTGAAGACACGGAAGGTGTGGTATCTGAAGGACATGCAGAAAACAAAGTTCTGTAAAGCAATTATCCTTCAATTAAAAAATAAATTAAAAAATATATAAACCCCACAAAGAAGAGCAAAGGTGGGGCTTGTGTTCTCGGCCAGCCTCTGCTAGATTCTGCCTATGCTTATGCAAAAGAACAAAATGCTGACACTCCCACCCTGTATCACATATGAGAATAGAGACGCAGAAAGGTTGAGCATCTTGCCCTGGTTACACAGCTGCTGAAGGCAGGGCTGAGGCCTGGACTCCTGTAGCTGAATCTGAAGTACAGATGCTGTGATGACCCTGAGGGAGCGGCAAAGACAGAGTGATGGAGACCAGATGCCCCAGACTGAGCCAGGGATACACACATGAGCGCGTGCATACACACACGTGTGCACACACACGTGTGCACACACACACGCGCGCGCAAACACACACACACGAGAACGTGGCCTTCATCTTTGATGCTACAGAAGTCAGAGGACACAAGAGGGCAACAAGGAGAGGTCAAAGGAAGGTCAATGTCTATTAGGAGGAGAAGCCACACTTCCCAGGAGGCCAGGGAATTCTCTTCCCTGATGAGTCTGTCTCAAACCCCAGATGCTTCTCCCTGGACTGAGTAACTGACTGTCCAGCGACCTAACTGATTTGGCTTTAGAATTATCCTTCCCAGGGGTTCAGCTACCACTGGACCCCACTGCTCTCAGTAACAAGGGTGGAATGAGTATGTAGTCTGGACTCAGATTTGTGTAGAGGCAAAATTTATTAGAAAAGGAGTACAAAAAACCATAAAGGCATTGGGCATGAACATCTCCAGAACACTTAAAAAAACTTGTGCTGTTTATTTACTTCCTCTCCTGTCACAAAAGTGGAAGGCCTATTTAATCAATTAATTCTGTGCTTATCACACACTTTCTTTAAAATATTCATTTATATATTTATTTATTTGGCTGTGCTGTATCTTAGTTGCAGCATGTGGGAGCTAGTTCCCCAATTGGTATTGAAGGTAGGTCTCTGCGTGGGAGGCTTAGCCACTGGACCACCTGGGAAGTCTCTCCTCATATTATTGAGGGAGTATAATGGGTCATAGACCCTCTCTGACCCCTTAGAGGAGACTAGTCTGTCTTAGCCCATCCTGTGGCTAAGATGTGAATTATTGGTCATGATTCACTCAAACTCCAGGCAAACATGACGCTTCTCCCCTGTGTGTAACTTCTGTTGTCTGATGAGGTGGGACTTCTGACTGAAACCTTGCCCACATTCCCCACAAATATGGGGCTTCGCCCCTGTGAGTGTGTTCTGGAGTCTGATGAGATTGGACCTCACACTGAAGCTTCAACCACACCCCCCACAAACAGGGCTTCTCCCCTGTGTGTCCCCTGGTCTCTAATGAGAACTTACTTCTAACTGAAGCTTCACCCACACTCCCTGCAAACATAGGGTTTCTCCCCGTTGTGTGTCCTCTGGTGTGTGAGGACACCTGACTTCTGACTGAAACGTCGCCCACACTCTCCACAAATATAGGGCTTCTCCCGTGTGTGTCTTCTGTTGTCTGATGGGATGGGTTTTCTGACTAAAACTTGCCCACAGTCTCCACAAATATGAGGCTTGTCCCCTGTGTGTTTCTTCTGGAGTCTGATGAGACTGGACCTTACAGTGAAGCTTCACCCACACATCCCACAAACAGGGTTTCTCCGCTGTGTGTCCTCTGGTCTCTGAGAACTGACTTCGACCTGAATCTTCACCCATATTCCCTGCAAACATACGGTTTCTCCCTTCTGTGTTTCCTCTCGTGTGTATTCACACCAGACTTCTGACTGAAACTTTGCCCACACTCTCCACAAACAGGGATTCTCCCCTGTGTGTGTCTTCTCTTGTCTGATGAGATGGGACTTTGGACTGAAACTTTTCCCACACTCACCACAAACATGGGGGTGCTCCCCTGTGTGTGTCTTCTGGAGTCTGATGAGATTGGAAATCACACTGAAGCTTCACCCACACCCCCCACAAACAGGGCTTCTCCCCTGAGTGTCACTGGTCTCGAATGAGAACTGACTTCTAAATGAGGCTTCCCCCCACACTCCCTGCAAACATAGAGTTTCTCCTCTCTGTGTACTCTGGTGTGTGAGAACACCTGACTTCTGACTGAGACTTCGCGCACACTATCTACAAACATAGGGCTTCGCCCTTGTATGTGTCTTCTGTTGTTTGATGAGATGGGGCTTCTGACCGAAACTTTGTCAATATTCCCCACAAAATTGGGGCTTGTCCCTTGTGTATGTCTTCTGGAATCTGAGGAGATTGGACCTCACATTGATGTTTCACCCACACCCCCCAAAAACAAGGCTTTTCCCCTGTGTGTCCTCTGGTCTCTGAGAACTGACTTCAAACTGAATCTTCAACCACATACCCTGGAAACATAGGGTATCTCCCCAGTGTGTGTCCTCGGTGTGTGATGACACCTGATTGCTGACTGAATATTTGCCCATATTTTCCACATCATAAGGCTTCTCCCTTGTGTTTGTCTTGTGTTGTCTGATGAGATGGGTCTTCTGATTGAAAGTTTGCCCACACTCTCCACAAACATGGGGCTTTTCCCCTGTGTGTGTCTTCTGGAGTCTGACGAGATTGGAACTCACACTGAAGCTTCACACCAACGCCCCCCAAACAGGGCTTTTCCTCTGTGAGTCCTCTGGTCTCTAGCGAGAACTGACTTCTAACTAGTTTCAGCCACACTCCCTGCAAACATACGGTTTCTTCCCAGTGTGTGTCCTCTGGTGTCTGATGACACCTGACTTCTGACTGAAACGTTGCCCGCACTCTCCACAAATATATGGCTTCTCCCCTGTGTGTCCTCTGGCCACTAATGGGAACTGACTGCTAACTGAAGCTTCACGCACACTCCGTACAAACATAGGGTTCTCCCCAGTGTGTGTCCTCTAGTGTGTGATGACACCTGACTTCTGACTGAAACTTTGCCCACACTCCACAAACATAGGGCTTTTACCCTGTGAGTGTCTTCTGTTGTCTGATGAGATGGGACTTCTGACTAAAACTTTGCCCACACTCCTCACAAACATGGGCTTCTCCTCTTTGTGTGTCTACTGTAGTCTGATGAGATTGGACCTCACACTGAAGATTCACCCACACCCCACAAAAGCAGCTCTTTTCCCCTGTGTGTCCTCTGTTTTCCAATGAGAACTGACTTCTAACTGAAGATTCAGCCACACTCCCAGCAAACATAGGCTTTCTCCCTTCTGTGTGTCCTCTGGTGTGTGATGACAGCTGACTTCTGACTAAAACTTAGCCCAAACTCTCCACAAACATAGAGCTTGTCCCCTGTGTGTGTGTTGTGTTGTCTGATGAGATGGGACTTCTGACTGAACCTTTGCCCACACTTCCCAAAAACATGGGGCTTGTCCCCTCTGTGTGTCTTCTGGAGTCTGATGAGTTTGGAACTCACACTGAACCGTCACCCACACCCCCCACAGACAGGGTTTCTCCCCTGTGTGTCCTCCGGCCTCTGAGAACTGACTTCTAACTGAATCATCACCCACACTCCCTGCAAACATAGGGTTTCTCCCCAGTGTGTGTCCCCGGAGTGTGACGACACCTGATTTCGAACTGAATATTTGCCCACACTTTCCACAAACACAGGGCATCTCCCCTGTGTGTCTCTTGTGTGGTCTGGTGAGATGGGACTTCTCACTAAAACCTTGCCGACACTCCGCACAAACATGGGGTTTCCACCTTTGTGTTTCTTCTGGAGTCTGATGAGACTGGACCTCACACTGAAGCTTCACCCACACCCCACACAAACAAAGCTTCTCCCCTGTGTGTCTTCTGGTGACTAATGAGAACTGACTTCCAACTGAAGATTCAACACACACCCTCAAACATAGGGTTTTTCCCATGTGTGTGTCTTCTGAAGTCGGATGAGACTGGACCTCACACTGAAGCTTCACCCACACTGCCCCCACAAACAGGACTTCTCTCCTGTGTGTCCTCCGGTCTTTAATGAGAATTGACTTCTAACCGAAGTTTCACCCACACTCCTTACAAACATACGATTTCTCCCTGGTGTGTGTGCTCGTGTGTGATGACAACTGACTTCTTACTGAAACATTGCCCACACTCCCCACAAATACGGGGCTTCTCCCCTGTGTGTCTTCTAGTCTCTAATGAGAACTGACATCTAACTGAAACCTCACCACACTCCCTGCAAACACAGGGATTTCCCCGGTGTGTGTACTCTGGTATGTGATAACACCTGACCTCTAACTGAAGCTTCACCCACACTCCCTGCAAACATAGGGTTTCTCCACGTTGTGTGTCCTCTGGGGTGTGAAGACACCTGCCTTCTGACTGAAACTTTGCATACACTCCCCACAAACATGGCGCTTCTCCTCTGTGTGTGTCTTCTGGAGTCTGATGAGATTGGAACTCACTGAAGCATCACCCACACCTCCCACAAACACGGCTTTCCCCTGTGTGCGCTTTGGTCTGTGAGAAATCACTTCTAACTGAAGATTCAGCCACACTTCATGCAAACATATCGTTTCTACCCCTCTCTGTGTACTCTGTTGTGTGAGGACACCTGGCTTCTGAGACTTCGCACACACTCTCCACAAACATGAGACTTCTCCACTGTGTGTGTCTTTTGTAAATTAATGAGATGGAAATTCCCAATGAAACTTTGCCCACTCTCTCCACAAACATAGGCCTTCTACCCTGTGTGTGTGTCTTGTGTTGTCTGATGAGATAGGACTTCTCACTGAAAGCTTGCCCTCACTCCCCACAAACATGGGGCTTCTCCCCTGTGTGTGTCTTCTGGAGCCTGAGGAAACTGGACCTCACACTGAAGCTTCACCAAGACGACTCAAAAACACGATTCGCCCCTGTGTGTCCTCTGGTCTCTAATGAGAACTGACTTCTAACTGAAGCTTAACCCACACACCCTACAAACAAAGCGTTTCTCCCTGGTGTGTGTCCTCTGCTGTGTGAGGACACCTGGCTTCTGACTGAAACTTTGCCCACTCTCTCCACAAACATAGGCCTTCTCCCCTGTGCGTGTCTTTTCTGATGAGATGGGAACTCTGACTGAATCATTTCCCACACTCCCCACAAACATGGCACTTCTCCCCTGTGTGTGTCTTCTGGAGTCTGAGGAGATTGGGCCTCACACTGAAGCTTCACCCACACCCTCCACAAACAGGCCTTCTCCCCTGACTGTTGCTGGTCTCTAACGAGAACTGACTTCTAAGTGAAGCTTCACCCACAGTCCCTGCAAACATAGGGTTTCTTTCTCCCCACCCCTCTGTGTGTACAATGGTGTGTGAGGACACCTGACTTCTGAGACTTGGCCCACACTCTCCACAAACATAGGGCTTCTTCCCTGTGTGTGTCGTCTGTTGTTGGATGAGACGGAACTTCTGACTGAAAGTTTGCCTACACTCCCCACAAACATGGGGCTTGTCCCCTGTGTGTCTTCAGGAGTCTGATGAGATTGGAGCTCACACTGAACCTTAACCCACACCCCCGCCACCCCCCAGACAGGGCTTCTCCCCTGTGTGTCCTCTGGCCTCTGAGAACTGACTTCTACCTGAATCTTCACCAAAACTCCCTACAAACGTAGGGCTTCTCCCCCGTGTGTCCTGTGGTCTCTGAGACCTGATTCCTACCTGAAGCTTCGCCCACACTCCCTGCAAACACAGGGTTCTCTCCGGTGGGTGTACTCTGGTCTGTGATGACACCTGACTTCTACCTGAAGCTTCACCCACACTCCCGGCAAACATGGGGTTTCTCCCCGGCGTGTGTCTTCTGACTGAAATTTTGCCCACACTCCCCACAAACATGTGTTGTCTGCCCTGTGTGTGTCTTCTGGAGACTGATGAGATTGGACCTCACACGGAAGCTTCACCCACAATCTCCACAAACAGAGATTCTCCCCTGTGTGTCCTCTTGTCTCTGAGAACTGACTTCGAACTGAAGCTTCGCCCACACTCCCTGCAAACACACGGTTCTCATCGGTGTGTGTACTCTGGTCTGTGATGACACCTGACTTCTACCTGAAGCTTCACCCACACTCCCTGCAAACATAGGCTTTCAACCCGGGGAGTGTCTTCTGCTGTGTGAAGACACCTGCCTTCTGACTCAAACTTTGCACACACTCCCCACAAACATGGGGCTTCTCCCCTGTCTGTGTCTTCTGGAGTCTGATGAGACTGCAACTCACACTGAAGCTTCACCCACACACCCCAAAAACAGGGCGCTCGCCTGTGTGTCCTCTGGTCTGTGAGAACTGCATTCCAACTGAAGCTTCACCCACACCCCCTGAAAACATAGCCTTTCTCCCCCTCTGTGTGTACTCTGTTGTGTGAGCACACCTGACTTCTGAGACTTTGCCCACACTCTCCACACACACGGGGCTTCTCCCCTGTGTGTCTTCTTCTTTCTGATGAGACTAGACCTCACACTGAAGCTTCACCCACATCCCTCCACAAACAGGGCTTCGCCCCTGTGTGTCCTCTGGTCTCTAATGAGAACTGACTTCTAACTGAAGCTTCACCCACACTCCCTGCAGACATAGGGATTCTACCCTCTGTGTGTACTCTGGTGTGTGAGGACACCTGACTTCTGAGACTTGGCCCACACTCTCCACAAACATAGGGCTTTTCCTCTGTGTGTCCTCTGGTCTCTCAGAACTGACTTCAAACTGAATCTTCAACCACATCCCCTGGAAACATAGGGTATCTCCCCAGTGTGTGTCCTCGGTGTGTGATGACACCTGATTGCTGACTGAATATTTGCCCATATTTTCCACATCATAAGGCTTCTCCCTTGTGTTTGTCTTGTGTTGTCTGATGAGATGGGCCTTCTGATTGAAAGTTTGCCCACACTCCCCACAAACATGGGGCTTTTCCCCTGTGTGTGTCTTCTGGAGTCTGACGAGATTGGAACTCACACTGAAGCTTCACACCAATGCCCCCCCAAACAGGGCTTTTCCTCTGTGAGTCCTCTGGTCTCTAGCGAGAACTGACTTCTAACTAGTTTCAGCCACACTCCCTGCAAACATACGGTTTCTTCCCAGTGTGTGTCCTCTGGTGTCTGATGACACCTGACTTCTGACTGAAACGTTGCCCGCACTCTCCACAAATATATGGCTTCTCCCCTGTGTGTCCTCTGGCCACTAATGGGAACTGACTGCTAACTGAAGCTTCACGCACACTCCGTACAAACATAGGGTTCTCCCCAGTGTGTGTCCTCTAGTGTGTGATGACACCTGACTTCTGACTGAAACTTTGCCCACACTCTCCACAAACATAGGGCTTTTACCCTGTGAGTGTCTTCTGTTGTCTGATGAGATGGGACTTCTGACTAAAACTTTGCCCACACTCCTCACAAACATGGGCTTCTCCTCTTTGTGTGTCTACTGTAGTCTGATGAGATTGGACCTCACACTGAAGATTCACCCACACCCCACAAAAGCAGCTCTTTTCCCCTGTGTGTCCTCTGTTTTCCAATGAGAACTGACTTCTAACTGAAGATTCAGCCACACTCCCAGCAAACATAGGCTTTCTCCCTTCTGTGTGTCCTCTGGTGTGTGATGACAGCTGACTTCTGACTAAAACTTAGCCCAAACTCTCCACAAACATAGAGCTTGTCCCCTGTGTGTGTGTTGTGTTGTCTGATGAGATGGGACTTCTGACTGAACCTTTGCCCACACTTCCCAAAAACATGGGGCTTGTCCCCTCTGTGTGTCTTCTGGAGTCTGATGAGTTTGGAACTCACACTGAACCGTCACCCACAACCCCCACAGACAGGGTTTCTCCCCTGTGTGTCCTCCGGCCTCTGAGAACTGACTTCTAACTGAATCATCACCCACACTCCCTGCAAACATAGGGTTTCTCCCCAGTGTGTGTCCCCGGAGTGTGACGACACCTGATTTCGAACTGAATATTTGCCCACACTTTCCACAAACACAGGGCATCTCCCCTGTGTGTCTCTTGTGTGGTCTGGTGAGATGGGACTTCTCACTAAAACCTTGCCGACACTCCGCACAAACATGGGGTTTCCACCTTTGTGTTTCTTCTGGAGTCTGATGAGACTGGACCTCACACTGAAGCTTCACCCACACCCCACACAAACAAAGCTTCTCCCCTGTGTGTCTTCTGGTGACTAATGAGAACTGACTTCCAACTGAAGATTCAACACACACCCTCAAACATAGGGTTTTTCCCATGTGTGTGTCTTCTGAAGTCGGATGAGACTGGACCTCACACTGAAGCTTCACCCACACTGCCCCCACAAACAGGACTTCTCTCCTGTGTGTCCTCCGGTCTTTAATGAGAATTGACTTCTAACCGAAGTTTCACCCACACTCCTTACAAACATACGATTTCTCCCTGGTGTGTGTGCTCGTGTGTGATGACAACTGACTTCTTACTGAAACATTGCCCACACTCCCCACAAATACGGGGCTTCTCCCCTGTGTGTCTTCTAGTCTCTAATGAGAACTGACATCTAACTGAAACCTCACCACACTCCCTGCAAACACAGGGATTTCCCCGGTGTGTGTACTCTGGTATGTGATAACACCTGACCTCTAACTGAAGCTTCACCCACACTCCCTGCAAACATAGGGTTTCTCCACGTTGTGTGTCCTCTGGGGTGTGAAGACACCTGCCTTCTGACTGAAACTTTGCATACACTCCCCACAAACATGGCGCTTCTCCTCTGTGTGTGTCTTCTGGAGTCTGATGAGATTGGAACTCACTGAAGCATCACCCACACCTCCCACAAACACGGCTTTCCCCTGTGTGCACTTTGGTCTGTGAGAAATCACTTCTAACTGAAGATTCAGCCACACTTCATGCAAACATATCGTTTCTACCCCTCTCTGTGTACTCTGTTGTGTGAGGACACCTGGCTTCTGAGACTTCGCACACACTCTCCACAAACATGAGACTTCTCCACTGTGTGTGTCTTTTGTAAATTAATGAGATGGAAATTCCCAATGAAACTTTGCCCACTCTCTCCACAAACATAGGCCTTCTACCCTGTGTGTGTGTCTTGTGTTGTCTGATGAGATAGGACTTCTCACTGAAAGCTTGCCCTCACTCCCCACAAACATGGGGCTTCTCCCCTGTGTGTCTTCTTCTTTCTGATGAGACTAGACCTCACACTGAAGCTTCACCCACATCCCTCCACAAACAGGGCTTCTCCCCTGTGTGTCCTCTGGTCTTTAATGAGAACGGACTTCTAACCGAAGCTTCACCCACACTCCTTGCAAACATACGATTTCTCCCAATGTGTGTGCTCCTGTGTGATGACACCTGACTTCTTACTGAAACTTTGCTCACACTCTCCACAAACATGGGGCTTCTCCCCTGTGTGTGTCTTCTGGAGACTGATGAGATTGGACCTCACACGGAAGCTTCAGCCACAACCCCCACAAACGGAGATTCTCCCCTGTGTGTCCTCGTCTCTGAGAACTGACTTCGAACTGAAGCTTCACCCACACTCCCTGCAAACATAGCGTTTCCCCTCTCTGTGTGTACTCTAGTGTGTGAGGACACCTGACTTCTGACTGAGACTTCGCCCACACTCTTCACAAACATAGGGCTTTTCCCCTAAGTCTGTTCTTTGTTATTTGATGAGATGGAACTTCTGACTGAACCTTTGCCCACTCTCTCCACAAACATACGCCTCCTCGCCTGTGTGTGTCTTCTGTTGTCTGATGAGATAGGACTTCTCACTCAAAGTTTGCCCCCACTCCCCACAAACATGGGCCTTCTCCCGTGTGTGTCTTCTGGAGTCTAATGAGGCTGGACCTCACACTGAAGCTCCACCCAGACCACTCACAAACTGGGCTTTGCCCCTGTGTGTTCTCTGGTCTCTAATGAGAACTGATTTCTAACTGAAGCTTCACCCACACTCCCTACAAACATAGGGTTTCTCCCTGGTGTGTGCCTTCTGCTGTGTGAGGACACCTGGCTTCTGACTGAAACTTCGCCCACTCTCTCCACAAACGTAGGGCTTCTCCCCTGTGTGTGGCTTCTGTTGTCTGCTGAGATAGGACTTCTCACTCAAAGTTTGCCCCCACTCCCCACAAACATGGGCCTTCTCCCGTGTGTGTCTTCTGGAGTCTAATGAGACTGGACCTCACACTGAAGCTCCACCCAGACCACTCACAAACACGGCTCCACACCTGTGTGTTCTCTGGTCTCTAATGAGAACTGACTTCTAACTGAAGCTTCACCCACATTCCCTACAAACATAGGGTTTCTCCCTGGTGTGTGTCTTCTGCTGTGTGAGGACACCTGGCTTCTGACTGAAACTTCGCCCACTCTCTCCACAAACGTAGGGCTTCTCCCCTGTGTGTGTCTTCCCCGATCACAGGGGAATTCTCACTGAAGCTTTGCCCGCACTCCCCACAAACATGGGGCTGCTCCCCTGTGTGTGTCTTCTGGAGTCTAATGAGACTGGACCTCACACTGAAGCTCCACCCAGACCACTCACAAACACGGCTCCACACCTGTGTGTTCTCTGGTCTCTAATGAGAACTGACTTCTAACTGAAGCTTCACCCACACTTCCTACAAACATAGGGTTTCTCCCTTGTGTGTGTCCTCTGCTGTGTGAGGACACCTGGCTTCTGACTGAAACTTTGCCCACTCTCTCCACAAAATTAGGGCCTCTCCCCAGTGTGTGGCTTCCCTGATCAGAGGGGAATTCTGACTGAACTTTGCCCACACTCCCCACAAACATGGGGCTGCTCCCCTGGGTGTGTCTTCTGGAGTCTGGTGAGACTGGACCTCAGACTGAAGCTTCACCCGCACTCTCCACAAACAGGCCTTCTCCCCTTACTGTTGCTAGTCTCTAATGAGAACTGACTTCTAACTGAAGCTTCACCCACAGTCCCTGCAAACATAGCGTTTCTTTCACCCCTCCCCTCTGTGTGTACACTGGTGTGTGAGGACACCTGACTTCTGAGACTTGGCCCCCACTCTCCACAAACATAGGCCTTCTTCCCAGTGTGTGGCGTCTCTTGTTTGATGAGATGGGACCTCTGACTGAAAGTGGGGGCCTACACTCCCCACAAACATGGGGCTTGTCCCCTGTGTGTCTTCTGGGGTCTGATGAGATTGGAACTCACACTGAACAGTCACCCACACCCCCCCCCCCGGCCCAGACAGTGCTTCTCCCCTGTGTCTCCTCTGGCCTCTGAGAACTGACTTCTACCTGATTCTTCACCCAGACTGCCTACAAATGTAGGGCTTCTCCCCGGTGTGTCCTGTGGTCTCTGAGACCTGACTTCTACCTGAAGCTTCGCCCACACTCCCTGCAAACACACGGTTCTCTCTGCTGGGTGTACTCTGGTCTGTGATGACACCTGACTTCTACCTGAAGCTTCACCCACACTCCCTGCAAACATGGGGTTTCTCCCCGGCGTGTGTCTTCTGCTGTGTGAAGACACCTGCCCTCTGACTGAAATTTTGCACACACTCCCCACAAACATGTGCTTTCAGCCCTGTGTGTGTCTTCTGGAGACTGATGAGATTGGACCTCACACGGAAGCTTCACCCACAACCCCCACAAACAGAGATTCTCCCTTGTGTGTCCTCTTCTCTCTGACAACTGACTTCGAACTGAAGCTTCACCCACACTCCCTACAAACGTACGGCTTCTTCCCTGTGTGTCCCCTGGTCTCTCAGACCTGACTTCTACCTGAAGCTTCACCCACACTCTCTGCAAACATACGATTTCTCCCTGGTGTGTGTGCTCCTATGTGATGACACCTGACCTCTTACTGAAACTTTGCTAACACTCCCCACAAACATGGCGCTTCTCCCCTGTGTGTGTCTTCTGGAGTCTGAGGAGATTGGACCTCACAAGGAAGCTTCACCCACAACCCCCACAAACAGAGATTCTCCCCTGTGTGTCCTCTTGTCTCTGACAACAGACTTCGAACTGAAGCTTCGCCCACACTCCCTGCAAACACAGGGTTCTCCCCGGTGGGTGTACTCTGGTCTGTGATGACACCTGACTTCTACCTGAAGCTTCACCCACACCCTCTGCAAACATAGGCTTTCAACCCGGGGAGTGTCCTCTGCTGTGTCAAGACACCTGCCTTCTGACTCAAACTTTGCACACACTCCCCACAAACATGGGGCTTCTCCCCTGTCTGTGTCTTCTGGAGTCTGATGCGACTGCAACTCACACGGAAGCTTCACCCACACACCCCAAAAACAGGGCGCTCGCCTGTGTGTCCTCTGGTCTGTGAGAACTGCATTCCAACTGAAGCTTCACCCACACTCCCTGCAAACATAGCCTTTCTCCCCCTCTGTGTGTACTGTTGGGTGAGCACACCTGACTTCTGAGACTTTGCCCACACTCTGCACACACACGGGGCTTCTCCCCTGTGTGTCTTCTTCTTTCTGATGAGACTAGACCTCACACTGAAGCTTCACCCACATCCCTCCACAAACAGGGCTGCTCCCCTGTGTGTCCTCTGGTCTTTAATGAGAACGGACTTCTAACCGAAGCTTCACCCACACTCCTTGCAAACATACGATTTCTCCCCATGTGTGTGCTCCTGTGTGATGACACCTGACTTCTTACTGAAACTTTGCTCACACTCTCCACAAACATGGGGCTTCTCCCCTGTGTGTGTCTTCTGGAGACTGATGAGATTGGACCTCACACGGAAGCTTCAGCCACAACCCCCACAAACAGAGATTCTCCCCTGTGTGTCCTCGTCTCTGAGAACTGACTTCGAACTGAAGCTTCACCCACACTCCCTGCAAACATAGCGTTTCCCCTCTCTGTGTGTACTCTAGTGTGTGAGGACACCTGACTTCTGACTGAGACTTCGCCCACACTCTTCACAAACATAGGGCTTTTCCCCTAAGTCTGTTCTTTGTTATTTGATGAGATGGAACTTCTGACTGAACCTTTGCCCACTCTCTCCACAAACATACGCCTTCTCGCCTGTGTGTGTCTTCTGTTGTCTGATGAGATAGGACTGCTCACTCAAAGTTTGCCCCCACTCCCCACAAACATGGGCCTTCTCCCGTGTGTGTCTTCTGGAGTCTAATGAGACTGGACCTCACACTGAAGCTCCACCCAGACCACTCACAAACTGGGCTTTGCCCCTGTGTGTTCTCTGGTCTCTAATGAGAACTGACTTCTAACTGAAGCTTCACCCACACTCCCTACAAACATAGGGTTTCTCCCTGGTGTGTGTCTTCTGCTGTGTGAGGACACCTGGCTTCTGACTGAAACTTCGCCCACTCTCTCCACAAACGTAGGGCTTCTCCCCTGTGTGTGGCTTCTGTTGTCTGATGAGATAGGACTGCTCAAAGTTTGCCCCCACTCCCCACAAACATGGGCCTTCTCCCGTGTGTGTCTTCTGGAGTCTAATGAGACTGGACCTCACACTGAAGCTCCACCCAGACCACTCACAAACAGGGCTCCACACCTGTGTGTTCTCTGGTCTCTAATGAGAACTGACTTCTAACTGAAGCTTCACCCACACTTCCTACAAACATAGGGTTTCTCCCTTGTGTGTGTCCTCTGCTGTGTGAGGACACCTGGCTTCTGACTGAAACTTTGCCCACTCTCTCCACAAAATTAGGGCTTCTCCCCAGTGTGTGGCTTCCCTGATCAGAGGGGAATTCTGACTGAACTTTGCCCACACTCCCCACAAACATGGGGCTGCTCCCCTGGGTGTGTCTTCTGGAGTCTGGTGAGACTGGACCTCAGACTGAAGCTTCACCCACACTCTCCACAAACAGGCCTTCTCCCCTTACTGTTGCTAGTCTCTAATGAGAACTGACTTCTAACTGAAGCTTCACCCACAGTCCCTGCAAACATAGCGTTTCTTTCACCCCTCCCCTCTGTGTGTACACTGGTGTGTGAGGACACCTGACTTCTGAGACTTGGCCCACACTCTCCACAAACATAGGCCTTCTTCCCAGTGTGTGGCGTCTCTTGTTTGATGAGATGGGACCTCTGACTGAAAGTGGGGGCCTACACTCCCCACAAACATGGGGCTTGTCCCCTGTGTGTCTTCTGGGGTCTGATGAGATTGGAACTCACACTGAACAGTCACCCACACCCCCCCCCCCGGCCCAGACAGTGCTTCTCCCCTGTGTCTCCTCTGGCCTCTGAGAACTGACTTCTACCTGATTCTTCACCCAGACTGCCTACAAACGTAGGGCTTCTCCCCGGTGTGTCCTGTGGTCTCTGAGACCTGACTTCTACCTGAAGCTTCGCCCACACTCCCTGCAAACACACGGTTCTCTCTGCTGGGTGTACTCTGGTCTGTGATGACACCTGACTTCTACCTGAAGCTTCACCCACACTCCCTGCAAACATGGGGTTTCTCCCCGGCGTGTGTCTTCTGCTGTGTGAAGACACCTGCCTTCTGACTGAAATTTTGCACACACTCCCCACAAACATGTGCTTTCAGCCCTGTGTGTGTCTTCTGGAGACTGATGAGATTGGACCTCACACGGAAGCTTCACCCACAACCCCCACAAACAGAGATTCTCCCTTGTGTGTCCTCTTCTCTCTGACAACTGACTTCGAACTGAAGCTTCACCCACACTCCCTACAAACGTACGGCTTCTTCCCTGTGTGTCCCCTGGTCTCTCAGACCTGACTTCTACCTGAAGCTTCACCCACACTCTCTGCAAACATACGATTTCTCCCTGGTGTGTGTGCTCCTATGTGATGACACCTGACCTCTTACTGAAACTTTGCTAACACTCCCCACAAACATGGCGCTTCTCCCCTGTGTGTGTCTTCTGGAGTCTGAGGAGATTGGACCTCACAAGGAAGCTTCACCCACAACCCCCACAAACAGAGATTCTCCCCTGTGTGTCCTCTTGTCTCTGACAACTGACTTCGAACTGAAGCTTCGCCCACACTCCCTGCAAACACAGGGTTCTCCCCGGTGGGTGTACTCTGGTCTGTGATGACACCTGACTTCTACCTGAAGCTTCACCCACACCCTCTGCAAACATAGGCTTTCAACCCGGGGAGTGTCCTCTGCTGTGTCAAGACACCTGCCTTCTGACTCAAACTTTGCACACACTCCCCACAAACATGGGGCTTCTCCCCTGTCTGTGTCTTCTGGAGTCTGATGCGACTGCAACTCACACGGAAGCTTCACCCACACACCCCAAAAACAGGGCGCTCGCCTGTGTGTCCTCTGGTCTGTGACAACTGCATTCCAACTGAAGCTTCACCCACACTCCCTGCAAACATAGCCTTTCTCCCCCTCTGTGTGTACTCTGATATGTGAGCACACCTGACTTCTGAGACTTCGCCCACACTCTGCACACACACGGGGCTTCTCCCCTGTGTGTCTTCTTCTTTCTGATGAGACTAGACCTCACACTGAAGCTTCACCCACATCCCTCCACAAACAGGGCTTCTCCCCTGTGTGTCCTCTGGTCTTTAATGAGAACGGACTTCTAACCGAAGCTTCACCCACACTCCTTGCAAACATACGATTTCTCCCCATGTGTGTGCTCCTGTGTGATGACACCTGACTTCTTACTGAAACTTTGCTCACACTCCCCACAAACATGGGGCTTCTCCCCTGTGTGTGTCTTCTGGAGACTGATGAGATTGGACCTCACACGGAAGCTTCAGCCACAACCCCCACAAACAGAGATTCTCCCCTGTGTGTCCTCGTCTCTGAGAACTGACTTCGAACTGAAGCTTCACCCACACTCCCTGCAAACATAGCGTTTCCCCTCTCTGTGTGTACTCTAGTGTGTGAGGACACCTGACTTCTGACTGAGACTTCGCCCACACTCTTCACAAACATAGGGCTTTTCCCCTAAGTCTGTTCTTTGTTATTTGATGAGATGGAACTTCTGACTGAACCTTTGCCCACTCTCTCCACAAACATACGCCTTCTCGCCTGTGTGTGTCTTCTGTTGTCTGATGAGATAGGACTGCTCACTCAAAGTTTGCCCCCACTCCCCACAAACATGGGCCTTCTCCCGTGTGTGTCTTCTGGAGTCTAATGAGACTGGACCTCACACTGAAGCTCCACCCAGACCACTCACAAACTGGGCTTTGCCCCTGTGTGTTCTCTGGTCTCTAATGAGAACTGATTTCTAACTGAAGCTTCACCCACACTCCCTACAAACATAGGGTTTCTCCCTGGTGTGTGTCTTCTGCTGTGTGAGGACACCTGGCTTCTGACTGAAACTTCGCCCACTCTCTCCACAAACGTAGGGCTTCTCCCCTGTGTGTGGCTTCTGTTGTCTGATGAGATAGGACTTCTCACTCAAAGTTTGCCCCCACTCCCCACAAACATGGGCCTTCTCCCGTGTGTGTCTTCTGGAGTCTAATGAGACTGGACCTCACACTGAAGCTCCACCCAGACCACTCACAAACAGGGCTTCGCCCTGTGTGTCCTCTGGTCTCTAATGAGAACTGACTTCTAACTGAAGCTTCACCCACACTCCCTACAAACATAGGGTTTCTCCCTTGTGTGTGTCCTCTGCTGTGTGAGGACACCTGGCTTCTGACTGAAACTTTGCCCACTCTCTCCACAAAATTAGGGCTTCTCCCCAGTGTGTGGCTTCCCTGATCAGAGGGGAATTCTGACTGAACTTTGCCCACACTCCCCACAAACATGGGGCTGCTCCCCTGGGTGTGTCTTCTGGAGTCTGGTGAGACTGGACCTCAGACTGAAGCTTCACCCACACTCTCCACAAACAGGCCTTCTCCCCTTACTGTTGCTAGTCTCTAATGAGAACTGACTTCTAACTGAAGCTTCACCCACAGTCCCTGCAAACATAGCGTTTCTTTCACCCCTCCCCTCTGTGTGTACACTGGTGTGTGAGGACACCTGACTTCTGAGACTTGGCCCACACTCTCCACAAACATAGGCCTTCTTCCCAGTGTGTGGCGTCTCTTGTTTGATGAGATGGGACCTCTGACTGAAAGTGGGGGCCTACACTCCCCACAAACATGGGGCTTGTCCCCTGTGTGTCTTCTGGGGTCTGATGAGATTGGAACTCACACTGAACAGTCACCCACACCCCCCCCGGCCCAGACAGTGCTTCTCCCCTGTGTCTCCTCTGGCCTCTGAGAACTGACTTCTACCTGATTCTTCACCCAGACTGCCTACAAACGTAGGGCTTCTCCCCGGTGTGTCCTGTGGTCTCTGAGACCTGACTTCTACCTGAAGCTTCGCCCACACTCCCTGCAAACACACGGTTCTCTCTGCTGGGTGTACTCTGGTCTGTGATGACACCTGACTTCTACCTGAAGCTTCACCCACACTCCCTGCAAACATGGGGTTTCTCCCCGGCGTGTGTCTTCTGCTGTGTGAAGACACCTGCCTTCTGACTGAAATTTTGCACACACTCCCCACAAACATGTGCTTTCAGCCCTGTGTGTGTCTTCTGGAGACTGATGAGATTGGACCTCACACGGAAGCTTCACCCACAACCCCCACAAACAGAGATTCTCCCTTGTGTGTCCTCTTCTCTCTGACAACTGACTTCGAACTGAAGCTTCACCCACACTCCCTACAAACGTACGGCTTCTTCCCTGTGTGTCCCCTGGTCTCTCAGACCTGACTTCTACCTGAAGCTTCACCCACACTCTCTGCAAACATACGATTTCTCCCTGGTGTGTGTGCTCCTATGTGATGACACCTGACCTCTTACTGAAACTTTGCTAACACTCCCCACAAACATGGCGCTTCTCCCCTGTGTGTGTCTTCGGGAGTCTGAGGAGATTGGACCTCACAAGGAAGCTTCACCCACAACCCCCACAAACAGAGATTCTCCCCTGTGTGTCCTCTTGTCTCTGACAACTGACTTCGAACTGAAGCTTCGCCCACACTCCCTGCAAACACAGGGTTCTCCCCGGTGGGTGTACTCTGGTCTGTGATGACACCTGACTTCTACCTGAAGCTTCACCCACACCCTCTGCAAACATAGGCTTTCAACCCGGGGAGTGTCCTCTGCTGTGTCAAGACACCTGCCTTCTGACTCAAACTTTGCACACACTCCCCACAAACATGGGGCTTCTCCCCTGTCTGTGTCTTCTGGAGTCTGATGCGACTGCAACTCACACGGAAGCTTCACCCACACACCCCAAAAACAGGGCGCTCGCCTGTGTGTCCTCTGGTCTGTGAGAACTGCATTCCAACTGAAGCTTCACCCACACTCCCTGCAAACATAGCCTTTCTCCCCCTCTGTGTGTACTCTGATATGTGAGCACACCTGACTTCTGAGACTTCGCCCACACTCTGCACACACACGGGGCTTCTCCCCTGTGTGTCTTCTTCTTTCTGATGAGACTAGACCTCACACTGAAGCTTCACCCACATCCCTCCACAAACAGGGCTTCCCCCCTGTGTGTCCTCTGGGCTTTAATGAGAACGGACTTCTAACCGAAGCTTCACCCACACTCCTTGCAAACATACGATTTCTCCCCATGTGTGTGCTCCTGTGTGATGACACCTGACTTCTTACTGAAACTTTGCTCACACTCTCCACAAACATGGGGCTTCTCCCCTGTGTGTGTCTTCTGGAGACTGATGAGATTGGACCTCACACGGAAGCTTCAGCCACAACCCCCACAAACAGAGATTCTCCCCTGTGTGTCCTCGTCTCTGAGAACTGACTTCGAACTGAAGCTTCACCCACACTCCCTGCAAACATAGCGTTTCCCCTCTCTGTGTGTACTCTAGTGTGTGAGGACACCTGACTTCTGACTGAGACTTCGCCCACACTCTTCACAAACATAGGGCTTTTCCCCTAAGTCTGTCCTTTGTTATTTGATGAGATGGAACTTCTGACTGAACCTTTGCCCACTCTCTCCACAAACATAGGCCTTCTCGCCTGTGTGTGTCTTCTGTTGTCTGATGAGATAGGACTTCTCACTCAAAGTTTGCCCCCACTCCCCACAAACATGGGCCTTCTCCCGTGTGTGTCTTCTGGAGTCTAATGAGACTGGACCTCACACTGAAGCTCCACCCAGACCACTCACAAACTGGGCTTTGCCCCTGTGTGTTCTCTGGTCTCTAATGAGAACTGATTCTAACTGAAGCTTCACCCACACTCCCTACAAACATAGGGTTTCTCCCTGGTGTGTGTCTTCTGCTGTGTGAGGACACCTGGCTTCTGACTGAAACTTCGCCCACTCTCTCCACAAACGTAGGGCTTCTCCCCTGTGTGTGGCTTCTGTTGTCTGATGAGATAGGACTTCTCACTCAAAGTTTGCCCCCACTCCCCACAAACATGGGCCTTCTCCCGTGTGTGTCTTCTGGAGTCTAATGAGACTGGACCTCACACTGAAGCTCCACCCAGACCACTCACAAACTGGGCTTTGCCCCTGTGTGTTCTCTGGTCTCTAATGAGAACTGATTTCTAACTGAAGCTTCACCCACACTCCCTACAAACATAGGGTTTCTCCCTGGTGTGTGTCTTCTGCTGTGTGAGGACACCTGGCTTCTGACTGAAACTTCGCCCACTCTCTCCACAAACGTAGGGCTTCTCCCCTGTGTGTGGCTTCTGTTGTCTGATGAGATAGGACTTCTCACTCAAAGTTTGCCCCCACTCCCCACAAACATGGGCCTTCTCCCGTGTGTGTCTTCTGGAGTCTAATGAGACTGGACCTCACACTGAAGCTCCACCCAGACCACTCACAAACACGGCTCCACACCTGTGTGTTCTCTGGTCTCTAATGAGAACTGACTTCTAACTGAAGCTTCACCCACACTTCCTACAAACATAGGGTTTCTCCCTTGTGTGTGTCCTCTGCTGTGTGAGGACACCTGGCTTCTGACTGAAACTTTGCCCACTCTCTCCACAAAATTAGGGCTTCTCCCCAGTGTGTGGCTTCCCTGATCAGAGGGGAATTCTGACTGAACTTTGCCCACACTCCCCACAAACATGGGGCTGCTCCCCTGGGTGTGTCTTCTGGAGTCTGGTGAGACTGGACCTCAGACTGAAGCTTCACCCACACTCTCCACAAACAGGCCTTCTCCCCTTACTGTTGCTAGTCTCTAATGAGAACTGACTTCTAACTGAAGCTTCACCCACAGTCCCTGCAAACATAGCGTTTCTTTCACCCCTCCCCTCTGTGTGTACACTGGTGTGTGAGGACACCTGACTTCTGAGACTTGGCCCACACTCTCCACAAACATAGGCCTTCTTCCCAGTGTGTGGCGTCTCTTGTTTGATGAGATGGGACCTCTGACTGAAAGTGGGGGCCTACACTCCCCACAAACATGGGGCTTGTCCCCTGTGTGTCTTCTGGGGTCTGATGAGATTGGAACTCACACTGAACAGTCACCCACACCCCCCCCCCGGCCCAGACAGTGCTTCTCCCCTGTGTCTCCTCTGGCCTCTGAGAACTGACTTCTACCTGATTCTTCACCCAGACTGCCTACAAACGTAGGGCTTCTCCCCCGTGTGTCCTGTGGTCTCTGAGACCTGACTTCTACCTGAAGCTTCGCCCACACTCCCTGAAAACACAGAGTTCTCTCCGCTGGGTGTGCTCTGGTCTGTGATGACCCCTGACTTCTACCTGAAGCTTCACCCACACTCCCTGCAAACATGGGGTTTCTCCCCGGGGTGTGTCTTCTGCTGTGTGAAGACACCTGCCTTCTGACTGAAACTTTGTCCACACTCCCCACAACATGGGGCTTCTCCCATGTGTGTGTCTTCTGGAGTCTTATGAGACTGGAACTCACCTGAAGCTTCACTCACACCCCCAACAATCAGGGTTTTCCCCTGTGTGTCCTCTGGTCTGTGAGAAATGACTTCCAACTGAAGCTTCACCCGCACTCTCTGCACACTTAGCGTTTCTCCCCTTTTGTGTGCACTCTGTTGTGTGAGGGCACCTGCCTTCTGTGACTTCGCCTACAGTCTTCACCAACACGGGGCTTCTCCCCTGTGTGTGTCTTCTGGAGTCTGATGAGACTGGACCTCACACTGAAGCATCACCATCGTACCCCAGAAACAGGGCTTCTCCACTGTGTGTCCTCCGGTCTCTAATGAGAACGGACTTCTAACTGATGCTTCACCCACACTCCCTGCAAACATATGGTTTCGAACTGGTGTATGTGCCTTGCTGCGTGACGACACCTGCCTTCTGAGTGAAACTTCGTCCACACTCTCCTCAATCATAGGGTTTCTCCCGTGTGTGTCTGCTATTGTCTGGTGAGATGTGACTTTTGACTGACTTTTGCCCACGCTCCCCACAAACATAGGGCCTCTCCCCTGTGTGTGTCTTCTGTTGTCTGATGAGATGGGACTTGTGACTGAAGCTTTGTCCACTCTCTGCAAACATAGGGCTTCTCCCATGTGTGTGTCCTCTGGTTGTGATGAGACTTCACCTATCCTTGGAGCCTTACCCGCACTCTCCATACTTGACTCTTATAATCCCTGAGACCCCTGCCCCCATGAGTAATTTGCCTGTTTCTTCTACATTCAGTTTCTGACTTGTGCTGGGCTGTTATGTCATTCTCTCATGCACCTCAGAACTCCCCATTTGTCTTTTGGGTGAGTAGGAAGAGGCCATTGAAATCCTCTTCAGCCTTATGCAAAATGTGAGGCCTTTCAGCAAAGGATGGGGACTTTTCTTGCCCTCTCGTTGCTCCAGTTTGTCACTCGGGCTATGTAGATCAGAATAGCACAGCTGCTGATTTTGATCGCCTGGGCAGGGATCCTCTGGTTGGAGGTGGTCTCTTGCAGATGGTCTCAGGAGGATCTGAGTGGAATTTTTGACTTGAGAAGGCCAGAGAGCTGGATACACAGGGTAGACCTTAGGCTTTGGTTCTGGTGAAAGAGGAAGCTTTTAGTCAGGTAGCTGGTTTGCCATGGTACGGCCTGCCCCACTGATCATCTTAGTGTTGACAGTGCACGATTTGTCTCCCATCAAGTGTGCCTTTACAGTCCTCTTTTCCATTCCATTCTTATTCTCTACAACTACAGAAATCCAGGAAGCCTGTGTTAATGGCCTTTTCTACATATTACCCAGACTAGGGACCTTGCAGTAGCATCAGAGGCAGTGTCTCTCCTGATAGAGGTGGATCTGCAGGGACCTTTCCCTGTGTGTATCTGAAAAGTGATGTCACAGTGGCCATAGGTATTTTACCCTACTAAGAGATAAGACTCTTGGTGACTTAGGTGGAATCTCCCTGAAGGGCTCCCTGTGAGGGGAAAGAGACTGTTAAGTTAGGAGTGCCTGGCCTGGAGCTCACTGCATATGGGAGGCAACACAGGGGGTGATTAGAGCAGGTGTCAGTAAAACTGAATTTGAGACTCCTTGTTCAAAGAGTAGTCTTTGTGTTGATCTCTGCAGGAAGTGGGTTTCAGACTGGATGAGACCAAGAGGCCCAGGTCCCACTGACTACAGGTCTCTGGCTCCTGCTACCCCAATTGTTTCATAAATTGCTCCTCTCTGTTTTCCGTAAATCATAAAATAAAGATGTGTCCTTTCTCAAGCTCACCAGTACTCACTCCTCATTTATTTCACTCAGTTTTAGTCCATTTAACATGCACTAGGAAGCCCTGGTTAAAAATACATCTTCAATCAGACTCCTCACACCCTCACTCCCATGCATCTTCAGTCAGCCCACTCTTCCCTCATGTCTGGAAAGGAACTGACCTCTGAGGGTACTCCCTGCTGCTGTCTCTTTCCAAAAATGAGCTGCAGCATTGTCTTTGCACAGAAACCATGCCACTTGCAGCTGAAAGCTGCACGGTTGCTCTGTCTCCAGGAAGACCCCTGGGGGCCTGCACGTGGACATGGATGCCGAGGCTTTGGTGTTCCATCCAGCCTCCTTCCTCTCTCTCTGTGCTTGCTCCTGCTATCACTGGCATGACTTCTCTTCCCGGCCCTGTGGCTGCGCCACTGGTTGCTCCGCTGCCGGGAATCCTTACCCAGAAGTGTCATCTCTGCAGAGACCCTGCCCCACCATCCTCCACCACACCCAACCCTCTGCTCATACTGACCCAAGGCACTGTTCCTGCACTGGTCTTCCTCAGAGCACCAGCCCCTGTCTGGTATGAAGCCAATGCTGCCCCAAGGGAGTAGTTCTGTCTGTTTCAGTGCGTGGAGCCCTGTCTGGCACAGAGTATGAACTCACTTGACAACAAACTGAAACAGTACTGAATGCAAATCATTGTATGCATGTCACTCAGATATGTGTAGGAAATGAGGAAGAAACAGGTAAAGGTGAGAGGGCTGGTATGTGCTAGAAAACTTGCTTTTCACTTACACGCCTTTCAGCAGAAAGTGTATTACACATTTTTTTGCATGAAATATTGAACATTAGAACTAACATTTTTAATATAAACAATTTTCCTAACAGTCATATGAAATAAAGCAAATTCTGAGGCATTTTAGTTGCAACTTGACTGACTCTAGACTGGATTGTACTCTGCTTCAGAATTGGACCAAGGAGGCTCCCCAGGACGTGATGGAGGCACTGGAAGAGGGGTGGCACTCACCTTTCCCAGCCACGAGCTCGCTCTTTTCCCTGCTGTCCTGCTTCATGCCAAGTTCCTTGCCACACTCGTCTGCATATCAGACCTGAAGTTCACAGCCCGGCTGACCACCTGGCAGATTTGGTAGAAGATCTGCCATACTGCAAGGCCATCAGGTTCTGCTCCTCGTCGTCCCAGGCACAGTTCACATACCTGGGGTATAGGCCAGGAAGGGGAAAGAAACCACAGGAGACGAGTCCCCTCCACTGTCAGACCATGCCCAGCTCCTTGCCTTCAGGCTCTGAGGCCACCATGGCTCCCACCACCCCTCATAGGGGCCTTCTGTTCACACCTTCGACCAGGCCATGTGAATTCCCATTTCCAGATCCTGTTTCTGACCCTCTTCCTGGTTGGAATGCTTTTCTTTCCTTACCTAATTAGCCATTGTCCAGGGCCCAGTTCCAGACTTGTCTCCACCTGGACTGTCCGTAAGACTGGTGATCTCCAGCTCCTCTAAACTCTAAACTAAGTTCTCCTTCGTTCCACAGGACTTGGTGCTCCTAAGCTAGCATGCACCACTCAGCACTCTGCCCAGCCTGCCTTCTTTCCCGAGGCTTTTCTCCAATCTCCCCACATGTATCCAGGGTCCTATTCACTTGCCCACCCCCTCCCAAGGACACTTGGAGAGTGCTCTGACGTAGTTTGAGACACACAACAGTAAGAGTTTGTTCACTTTCTGCCTGCCCTGATGAAAGGAGAGGCACTCAGAAAATGGCCATGCTCATGGCCATCTTGCCCTCCGCTATTGCTTCCCAGGCCTCAGGGCCCTCTTCTCACTGGAACAGAGCCTGGAGAGGTTGTTGCCCACATGGACTCAACATCTCCCATGTTAGATTACCCTGGTGCTCTGGAGTTATTAAAAAATATAAAAATTAAGGTTACTACTCCTAAAACCGATTGGCTGAAGTCTGTCTGCAGTATGTTCTCCAAAAGAACATGGGTTGTGTGATCTGCTTCAGTAATGAAGTTCACTGTCTAAACTGGGACACAGAGTGCTTGGTAAGTGTCAATTAAGTGAGTTAAAGTATCCCTGGTGAATCTAAACTCCTCAAGTTGTTTTCAAGTACCTCAGTTTTGTTGAGAATATAGACCTATTTTGAGAGCACAAGCTATATTTTTCTTTCTAATGTCTTTTGAAATTAAAGAGCATGATATGGAGGGAAAAGAGGAAAGAAGATGTGAAAGCTAGTGAGGGAGATGGGTTGAGAAGGAAAGGGGTGTGGGCTTGAGGGAGGAACGTCGTCTACAAACTGCAGACTCACTGCACTCACCTCATCCAGTTGACCAAAGGTGTGTCCTTTCCACCCACATACTCATAGTGGTTTCTCCCTTTGGTAAGCTGAGTGTCAGAAAAGAGATACAAGCTTTCTTCTCTCTTTGATTTTTTTTTGGCAGCAAATAATAGAAGAGGTATTTCCCTCTGCTGTCACTGATGCTCTTCAGCCTGCATGGATTCAACTGTCAGTCGAACCATATGGTAAGCTCTTTAATCATCATTTCAAGTCTGAGTCTACTGAGATTGAAGGCAAGGGCTCCACAAGTGAGGAGTCACTTCTGTATTCCTGTACAACTGTCTCCCACCTCTCCTCTGATCTTTAGATAGAAGCCCTCTGTGCCTATACACTGATAGACATCCTATGTGCCTGTACCGCTGTCTCCCACCTTCTTCTGATCTTTAAACAGAAGTCCTGTGTTCATGACCAGTGCACACAGTACACAGGGCTGACTGTGTCATTGATGACCGTGTCATCATCATTTGCACCCTTGCATGTAGATATGAAGTACCCCCACTACCACACACAACCGATTAGAGGCCAGAGGACAGGGAAGCAGGGTTATTTCTCACCAGCCAGGAGCATCCACTGTTAGCGGCCTCTTCATCGTCTGGCCCTCTTAGGGGTCAAAGTGCAGGCCCAAAGACAGATCAGATGCTTCGCTCCACGCTCCAAGCCCAGCCGCAGGGATGCCTGATGGTCTGATACTTAACCCAGGGGGCAGAGTGAGGGCTGAGCATTTGGCGTGCACATTTTCCACTGCAGAGTCCTTTACAAAGGTCGGGGGCCTGTGGGCAGCACAGCTGTCAATCAAGAAGTTCTGACACTCCTCACAATCTGGAGACGAGAGCAACAGAGATGAGGGGAGGTATAGTTATGCTGCTGGTTGTAAAGACCTTCAGAAAGAACTGGGACACTCATAGCATTTGGCCTCGATCCTGTACCCCAAGTCATAGAGAAAGGGTACGATTGGGGTACAAATGGTGAGGTGAGGCTACTGTACCAAGGCCTTATAACCCCTTCTCTGTGAATGGGCCAGCGGGGTCGTCATCCTGGGGCCCTCTGACCTCTTAGTACACATGGCCCTTTCCTTCTCATAGACTATACCTCTTCACTTCAGTCTCCTTTCTTCTGAGTTCTAAGATGGAGAACAGAAGTGAAGCAAGGCTGGTGGGGCCTGGAGAGTTAGCCCTTGTTTTATCACAAAGTGTGAGATCTCCTACTTGTCCATCTACACACTTTGCCAAAACTTTTTTTTTATATTTATTTTTCAAACTTTTACTTTTATATTTTTAAGTTTCAGTGTTACATTATTTATTTATTGGCCACGCTGCATGGCTTGTGGGATTTTAGTTCCCCGAACCAAGAATGGAACCCCCACCTCCTACAGGGGAAGCATGGAGTCTTAACCATTTAACCATCAGGAAGCCCATTCTCCCTTTTAACTATGGTTCAGGAGACAGACGTGCCACACTGAACACAGATGCCCAGTTCAGTGTTAGCTTCCTGTGCTTCCCATTTGTAGGTTTAACTTCCCAACCTTCTTCCATAGGAAATAGTTCACCAACACATTTACTCAGAAAATACATGTGAAGGGCACATGACACATAAGGCAATGAGCAGAGATCTGGGCGTAAACACTAACAAAGCAGGGTCCCTATTATCACAGCTGGATTTATTGGACTACTTGTAGTGTCAGCAGTTTTGCATTTAATGGAATGCTTTCAAACACTGTATGAGTTATGTATTCTCACCTCCACTTCACAGATGTGCAACCAGGACCTCAGAAAATGTATAACATTTTCCAAAGGCCTTAAACCAACACCTACCCAAAGTCCACACCAGACACCCAGGCCATACTTATTAGCTTTTCTACAGGGATAAGAGGAACTAACTAGAGGAACTCCCCAGATTTTCTCTTGCCAAATGTTGTCTGGGGTGCTGTCCAGGGGTCCTTGATTCTCTGGGAGGGGGCACTGGTTTCTAAGCCTGCTTGGAGCCATTTGTATTCAGCAGCTTTGCTGCTCATAGCAATTTCCTCAAGCTAGATACCTTAATCAATAGTCACCTGGACATTCCCTTCCACGTGAGTAAAAGACAACAGGCATTTCTTTAGTTCTTTAGGATATTATGAAGTGTTTCACATGCATAATTTGCAGTACAGTTCAGTCGCTTACTCGTGTCCAACTCTTTGTAACCGCATGAATTGCAGCACTCCAGGCCTCCCTGGCGTCCATCACCATCTCCCGGAGTTTGCTCAAACTCATGTCCATCGAGTTGGTAATGCCATTCAGCCATATCATCCTCGGTCGCCCCTTTTTCCTCCCAGCATCAGGGTCTTTTCCAAGGAGTACTCTTCGCATGAGGTGCCCAAAGTCTTGGAGTTTCAGCTTCAGCAGCACTCCTTCCAATGAACACCCAGGACTGATCTCCTTTAGGATGGACTGATTGGATCGCCTTGCAGTCCAAGGGACTCTCAAGGGTCTTCTCCAACATCACAGTTCAAAAGCATCAACTTTTCAGCACTCAGCTATCTTCACAACCAACTCTCACATCAATACATGACCCCTGGAAAAACCATAACCTTGGCTAGACGGACTTTTGTTGGCAAAGTAATGTCTCTGCTTTTTAATATGATATCTAGGTTGGTCATAACCTTCCCTCTAAGGAGTAAGCATCTTTTAATTTCATAGCTGCAATTACCATCTGCAGTGATTTTGCAGCCCCCCACCCCCGCCCCCAAAAACTAAAGCCTGACACTGCTTCCACTGTTGCCCATTAATTTACCATGAAGCGATGGGACCAGATGCCCTGATCTTAGTTTTCAGAATGTTGAGCTTTAAGCCAACTGTTTCACTCTCCCCTTTCACCTTCATCAAGAGGCTTTTTAGTTCCTCTTCACTCTCTGCCATAAGGGTGGTGTTATCTGTATATCTGAGGTTATTGATATTTCTCCTGGCAATCCTGATTCCAGTTTGTGCTTCTTCCAGCCCAGCGTTTCTCATGATGTACTCTGCATATGTTAAATAAGCAGGGTGACAACATACAGCCTTGACATACTCCTTTTCCTATTTGGAACCAGTCTGTTTTTCCATGTCCAGTTCTCACTGTTGCTTCCTGACATGCATATAAGTTTCCCAAGAGGCATGTTAGGTGGTCTGGTATTCCCATCTCTTTCAGAATTTTCCACAGTTTACTGTGATCCATACAGTCGAAGGCTTTGGCATAATCACTAAAGCATAAATAGTTGTTTTTTTTTTTCCCTAGAACTCTCTTGCTGTTTCCACGATCCAGTGGATGTTGCCAATTTGATCTCTGGTTCCTCTGTCTTTTCGAAAACCTGCTTGAGCATCTAGAACTTCATGGTTCATGTATTGCTGAAGCCTGGCTTGGAGAATTTTGAGCATTACTTCACTAGCGTGTGAGATGAGTGCAATCATGCGATAGTTTGAGCATTCTTTGGCATTGCCTTTCTTTTTTTTTTCCCATTTATTTTTATTACTTGGAGGCTAATTACTTTACAATATTGTAGTGGGTTTTGTCATACATTGACATGAAACAGCCATGGATTTACATGTATTCCCCATCCCGATCCCGCCTCCCACCTCCCTCTCTACCCAGTCCCTCTGGGTCTTCCCAGTGCACCAGCCCCAAGCACTTGTCTCATGCATCCCACCTGGGCTGGTGATCTGTTTCACCATAGACAATATACATGTTTCAATGCTGTTCTCTCAAAACATCCCACCCTTGCCTTCTCCCACAGAGTCCAAAAGTCTGTTCTGTACATCTGTGTCTCGTTTTCTGTTTTGCATATTGGGTTATCGTTACCATCTATCTAAATTCCATATATATGTGTTAGTACACTGTATTGGTCTTTATCTTTCTGGCTTACTTCACTCTGTATAATGGGTTTCAGTTTCATCCATCTCATTAGAACTCATTCAAATGAATTCTTTTTAACGACTGAATAATATTCCATGGTGTATATGTACCACAGCTTCCTTCCCCATTCGTCTGCTGATGGGCATCTAGGTTACTTCCAGGTCCTGGCTATTATGAACTGTGCAGCGATGAACATTGGGGTACACGTGTCTCTTTCAGATCTGGTTTCCTCAGTGTGTATGCCCAGAAGTGGCATTGCTGGGTCATATGACAGTTTGTATGGAAATACAAAAAGCCTCGAATAGCCAAAGTAATCTTGAGAAAGAAGACTAGAACTGGAGGAATCAACCTGCCTGACTTCAGGCTCTACTACAAAGCCACAGTCATCAAGACAGTATGGTACTGGCACAAACACAGAAAAATAGATCAATAGAACAGAATAGAAAGCCCAGAGATAAATCCATGAACCTATCTTGGACACCTTATCTTCAACAAAGGAGACAAGGATATACAATGGAAAAAAGACAACCTCTTCAACAAGTGGTGCTGGGAAAACTGGTCAACCACTTGTAAAAGAATGAAACTAGAACACTTTCTAACACCAGACACAAAAATAAACTCAAAATGGATTAAAGATCTAAATCTAAGACCAGAAACTATAAAACTCCTAGAGGAGAACATAGGCAGAACACTCTCTGACACAAATCACAGCAGGATCCTCTATGACCCACCTCCCAGAATATTGGAAGTAAAAGCAAAACTAAACAAATGGGACCTAATGAAACTTAAAAAGTTTCTGCACAACAAAGGAAACTATAAGCAAGGTCAAAAGACAGCCCTCAGATTGGGAGAAAATAATAGCAAACGAAGCAACAAAGGATTCATCTCAAAAATATACAAGCAACTCCTGCGGCTTTTTTATTCCAGAAAAATAAATGACCCAATCAAAAACTGGGCCAAAGAACTAAACAGACATTTCTCCAAAGAAGACATACAGATGGCTAACAAACACATGAAAAGATGCTCAACATCACTCATTATCAGAGAAATGCAAATCAAAATCACAATGAGGTACCATTACAAGCCAGTCAGGATGGCTGCTATCCAAAAGTCTACAAGCAATAAATGCTGGAGAGGGTTTGGAGTAAAGGGAACCCTCTTACACTGTTGGTGGGAATGCAAACTAGTATAGCCGCTATGGAGAACAGTGTGGAGATTTCTTAAAAAACTGGAAATAGAAATATATATTATTTTCTTTGTTTCATTTAATTAATGTGCTTTAATTCCAGGTTACCTACTTTACAATTTTGTCGTTTTTGTTTTTTGGGTGGTGGTGGTGTTTTGCCATACATTGATATGAATCAGCCCTGGGTGTGTACGTGTGTCCCACCCCCGCCCCCCGAACCCAATCGCACCTCCTTCCACACCCCATTCCTCTGCACTTTCCCAGTAAACCAGCTTTGAATGCCCTGCTTCATGTAATGAATTTGCACTGGTCATCTATTCGACATATGGTAATAAACATGTTAAAATGCAGTTCCCTCATATTGTCCCACCTTCAGCTTCTCCCTCATAGTCCAAAAGAATATTTAACATCTGTGTCTCTTTTGTTCTCTTGCATAAAGACTCATCCTTACCACATTCCAAATTCCATATATACGTGCTAATATACTATATGGGCACTTCTGCTTCTGGTTTACTTCAATCTGTATAATAGGCTCCAATTTCATCCACCTCATTAGAACTGACTCAAATATGTTCTTTTTTATAGCTGAGTAACCAGCCGTCAAAAAGAATTCATTTGAACCAGTCCTAATGAGATGGATGAAACTGGAGCCCCTTATACAGAGTGAAGTAAGCCAGAAAGACAAAGAACATTACAGCATACTAACACATATATATGGAATTTAGAAAGATGGTAATGATAACCCTATATGCAAAACAGAAAAAGAGACACAGAAATACAGAACAGACTTTTGAACTCTGTGGGAGAAGGTGAGGGTGGGATGTTTCAAAAGAACAGCATGTATACTATCTATGGTGAAACAGATCACCAGCCCAGGTGGGATGCATGAGACAAGTGCTCGGGCCTGGTACACTGGGAAGACCCAGAGGAATCGGGTGGAGAGGGAGGTGGGAGAGGGGATCGGGATGGGGAATAAGTGTAAATCTATGGCTGATTCATATCAATGTATGACAAAACCCACTGAAACGCTGTGAAGTAATTAGCCTCCAACTAATAAAAAAATTAAAAAAATATATATATATATAGCTGAGTAACAATTCATTGTGTATATTTACTACAACTTTCTTATCCATTTGCAAACTGATGGACATCAAGAGTGCTTCCACTTCCTGAATATTGTAAACATTTTTCCACTTAACATTCAAGTACATATCTCTCTTTCAATTCTGTTTGCCCTGGTGTATATGCCCAGATGTGGGGTTGCTGGGTAATATGGTAGTCCTATTACAAGTGTTTTAAGGAATCTCCACACTGTTCTCCATAGTGGCCAAAGTACCTTGCAGCCCTACCAACAGTGTAAGAGGATCCCTGTTTCTGCACACCTTCTCCAGCATTTATTACTTATAGATTTTTTGATGGCAGCCATTCTGACCAGTGTTAAATGGCACCACATTGTGGCTTTTATTTGTATTTCTCTGTTCATGAGTGATGTTGAGCATCTTCTCATGTGTTTGTCAGCCATCTATATTTCTTCTTTGGGAAAAGGTCTGTTTGGCCATTTTTTTTTTTTTTTTAAATGGTCATTTATTTTTCTGGTGTTGAGCTGCATGAACTGCTTGCTCATTTTGGAGATTAATTATTTGTCCGTTGCTTCATCTGTTATTGTTTTCTTTTATTCACAAGGGTGCCTTTTCACCTTCCTTGTGAGCGAAAGCTTTTTAAGTTTCACAGAACAAGATAGTGGAGTAATAGGTGAACATGAAATGTATCTCTCTCCATGGATACGTCAGGAAAACCTTCAGACACAGACATGCATGAAGAACACCAGCTGAGAATGGACAGGAGGAGCTGACCAGAGGACAAGAAGATATAGAATCATGTAAAGTTATCAGAATGAAAGAACTAGGAGGAAAACCAGGAGTGTTAGCAGGACATGACCTGCTCAAGGTGGATGGGGGAACTGAAGCAAGGGTCCAATCCCCACATCAGGGTAACCGTCTGAATCAGAGAGGAAACATTTAAGACTGCCACTGAAACAGCTGTACTGTGGCAGCCTAAACAGAATGAGAAATCAGACAGTCCTTGCCACAGCCATACACACCCTGGACAACAAAATGGGTCCCCTGGACCCATGCCTGGGACCTGGAGTTTGGGGACTGTGAAGGAATCACAGGATGAGGGCCTATATTGACTGTGGAGAGACAAAGAGAGGGGATGTAAGGGAGGAGCCTGTGATGGGAAATGCTTGTGTAGAAAAGCCTGGCAACCATGGAAGCAAGGCAAATACTGCTGAGTCACGTGTAGGGGGGTGAAGGCATCACTATAGATTCTCTCTCCCCACACAGCAGCACTGGCAACTGAACAATAGAGAGGCTGGCACATCAAGAGCCTGACACACTAAACTACAGATAGGACCCCACCCAGGGTGTCCTTTTATGTGTCTGATGCACAGATCTACTGAATAGTATCCCAGGCAGAAGGTCCCTCTATGTGCCTAACCACATGGAGCGACAGAGAAGGAACCCAGGCAAGGGAGCCCTCTACTTGCCTGAGTGGGCAGAATCCCAGAAAATGACTGGTCAAAGAGGCCGTCTGATCGCCAGCTACAAGAGGCTCAAAGAAAGACTTGATAGGGCCATAATTCCTGTGGTGGAGGCAGTCCGTGTCCCTGCAACACTTGGAACCACCAGAGTGTCCTCAAGCCAATCAGCTATGCCACCTTCATTCTCAATACTCACTAGGTCAAAGCTGCCACGGGCAACACATATCTTGCGTCTATGCACTCAGGATCATTCGGGCAGTTTCCCACTCTTTTAGGCCCAGTAGACTGTGCCCCGTCAGACTTTTTCTGTCAGATGGGAGAGTGGTCTCCAGGCAAGAATACTGGAGCATATTTATCAATAATGGTTGCCATACCTTTCTAGAGCACTTTATTTCCTTCTGCCCTAACTGATAACTCCCCTCTGAGTAGCTGGTGCTGCCAGGATCCCTGGGACTCAAGCAGCTGTACCACCTCCACACCTAGCCCTAATGGGACAAACACATGTCCTCCAGGTCAGCCCCAAAAACAAACCCTAATGGCCAACCCGCATGCTGAGTTGGAAATAAAATCACAATTGAAACCCATGGGAAGAGGCTGTGGAAGAATAGACAAAAACCTCCCACCAGCTGTACAAGCTGCAGATTAAATCCACATGATCAACTAGTCAGACTCTGTGTCTAAGGAATATATAAAAGGTAACTGATAGCTCCCACAAAAGAAACCATACTGGTTCTGATAGCTGTGGGCATTTGAGCCAAGAACACACAGGAGTAGGTCCACATTGGAATCTGAGCTGCCTCCACAGCAGATCCAGAGATCAGCAGAGTGTTGGAGGGCATCCTAGGGAGGGGAGGTGAACTGTGACTCCCAGTGAGGGAAAGGACTCTGACAGCATTCACTCAAGAGAAACGTTTCTCTTTCTTATATTTTGACTTGTTCTGCAGGTCTTTCAGAATTTCTTTTTTTCTTCTCCCCCTGCCCCACCGCATCCCCTGTGTTGTAGTTGTTACCTTTTTTTTTTTTTTTGGCAATATGGAATCTAATTAAGCTTTTGAGGGTTTCTTTTCCCCAGTCACTCTGTTTTGTTGTTGTTGTTGTTATATACCTCTTCCTCTACGTTGGCCTTGGTAGTTTTATAGAGTTTGCCTTTCTCTTTCTTCAAATTTTAATTTTTAACCCTAGGATTATTTTCTACATTTACTCCTTTACTTGCTTTTCCTACTGTTCTTTCCCCCTTGCAGTTATCTTTAATGTGTATAAATCTTCCTTATCAGCCTCTATTTAACTTTGCAAAAACTATACTTTCATTCTTTACTTCCCTTTCCTCTCAATGTGTATGTTAGGCTCATTTTCATGGCTTTATTCCTCAATTGGCCCTTTGCTTTAGCTTTGTTTTCCAGTCCATGTTGTATTTGGTTAATTTTGTACCGGTGTATTTTTTTTTTTCCCTTTTATTTTTGAGGGAATGTTTTGATTTTGCTTGTGTGTCAATATGTACATGTATATATTTAGTCACATTTTTTATTGTTACTATAAACCTCTGCCTCTACATTGGGCTTTGGCACTTCTGTGGAGTTTTCCTCTTTTCTTTCATCTTCTTCTGTTTTTGTTTTTTCTTATTAAAATTTTAATTTTTTAAAACCTATCATATCTTCTCACATTCATTCATTTTTCTTTTCTATAGCTCTTTGCCCCATGCATTTAATCTTCAATGTATATAAAATTTCTTCATCTAATGCTATATAACTTTGCCTTTATATTTTTTTCTTTCTTCGCTTTTTTTTCTTTCCTCTAAACATATGTAAAATTTTATTTCATTGCTTTATAACCCACTCAACACCCTGCTTTAGTCTGTTTTCCAGTTTGGTTAGTTTTCTTAACATTTTAACATAACTTTTGTTTGACAGTTTTACCAATTCAATCTACTGTACTTTATTTTTTTGAACTGTTCTGACTTTGCTTATAGGCACATAAGTAAATGTGTATATTCCATTTTATTTAATTATTATGTGTCGTATCTTAAAACTGCCTTTTGTCTGGGATTCATCTTTTGTTTCTTATTTTTGGACACTTGTTTGATCTCACATAATGTCGTAACAAACCACTGGTGGAATCGTTATTTCTGACCAGAGATCAAGCCCTGAGCCATTGGAATGGGAGCACTGATTCCAAAACCCTATATGGTCAGATAATGCACCTTACTGAGTATTAAACAGAGAGAACTTACATAAACTAAACCACTTGAATACAAGACCCAGCATCACCCAAGAACAACCAGTGGTAGCACCCTCTGCAGGACTCATGTAAACAACAACAAAAAAAAAACAAAACAAAAATACAAACCCAATCATCAGCAGACAGGATTACTATAACTCATTTCAGCTAGCCCTTAAGAGGAAAAACAAACAAACAAAAATTCAGCACAAATCCCACCCTATACGAAGATCACAGAATCCACTAAAACAGCCTTCAGAGGGCAGAAACCAAACAAAAGAAAGAATTCAAACTTGAAGCCTAGGCAAAGGAGAACTCAGACACAGAAAGTTTACTTTAAAAAAAAAAAGAAAGAAAGAAAATGCAAGACCCATCACAAGCAAGGAAATCAAAACTGTAATCAAAAATCTTCCAGCAAACAAAAGCCCAGGACCAGATGGCTTCACAGCTGAATTCTACCAAAAATTTAGAGAAGAACTAACACCTATCTTACTCTAACTCTTCCAGAAAATTGCAGATGAAGGTAAGCTTCCAAACTCGTTCTATGAGGCCACCATCACCCTAATTCCAAAACCAGACAAAGATGCCACAAAAAAAGAAAACTACAGGCCAATATCACTGATGAACTTAGATGCAAAAATCCTTAACAAAATCCTAGCAAACAGAATCCAACAACATATTAAAAAAATCATACACCATGACCAAGTGGGCTTTATCCCAGGAATGCAAGGATTCTTTAATATCCGCAAATCAATCAATGTAATACACCACATTAACAAATTGAAAGATAAAAACCATATGATTATCTCAATAGATGCAGAGAAAGCCTTTGACAAAATTCAACACTCATTTATGATTAAAACTCTCCAAAAAGCAGGAATAGAAGGAACATACCTCAACATAATAAAAGCTATATATGACAAACCCACAGCAAGCATCACCCTCAATGGTGAAAAATTGAAAGCATTTCCCCTGAAATCAGGAACAAGACAAGGGTGCCCACTCTCACCACTACTATTCAACATAGTGTTGGAAGTTTTGACCACAGCAATCAGAGCAGAAAAAGAAGTAAAAGGAATCCAGATAGGAAAAGAAGAAGTGAAACTCTCACTGTTTGCAGATGACATGATCCTCTACATAGAAAACCCTAAAGACTCTACCAGAAAATTACTAGAGCTAATCAATGAATATAGTAAAGTTGCAGGATATAAAATTAACACACAGAAATCCCTTGCATTCCTATATACTAACAATGAAAAAACAGAAAGAGAAATTAAGGAAACAATACCATTCACCATTGCAACGAAAAGAATAAAATACTTAGGAGTATATCTACCTAAAGAAACAAAAGACCTATACATAGAAAACTATAAAACACTGATGAAAGAAATCAAAGAGGACACAAACAGATGGAGAAACATACCATGTTCATGGATTGGAAGAATCCATACTGTCAAAATGGCTATTCTACCCAAAGCAATCTATAGATTCAATGCAACCCCTATCAAGCTACCAACGGTATTTTTCACAGAACTAGAGCAAATGATTTCACAATTTGTATGGAAATACAAAAAACCTCGAATAGCCAAAGTAATCTTGAGAAAGAAGACTGGAACTGGAGGAATCAACCTGCCTGACTTCAGGCTCTACTACAAAGCCACAGTCATCAAGACAGTATGGTACTGGCACAAACACAGAAAACTAGATCAATGGAACAGAACAGAAAGGCCAGAGATAAATCCACGAACCTATCTTGGACACCTTATCTTCAACAAAGGAGGCAAGGATATACAATGGAAAAAAGACAACCTCTTCAACAAGTGGTGCTGGGAAAACTGGTCAACCACTTGTAAAAGAATGAAACTAGAACACTTTCTAACACCAGACACAAAAATAAACTCAAAATGGATTAAAGATCTAAATCTAAGACCAGAAACTATAAAACTCTAAAGGAGAACATAGGCAAAACACTCTCTGACATAAATCACAGCAAGATCCTCTATGACCCACCTCCCAGAATATTGGAAGTAAAAGCAAAGATAAACAAATGGGACCTAATGAAACTTAAAAGCTTTTGCACTACAAAGGAAACTGTAAGTAAGGTGAAAAGACAGCCCTCAGATTGGGAGAAAATAATAGCAAACGAAGAAACAGAGAAAGGATTCATCTCAAAAATATACAAGCAACTCCTGCAGCTCAATTCCAGAAAAATAAATGACCCAATCAAAAACTGGGCCAAAGAACTAAACAGACATTTCTCCAAAGAAGACATACAGATGGCTAACAAACACATGAAAAGATGCTCAACATCACTCATTATCAGAGAAATGCAAATCAAAATCACAATGAGGTACCATTACAAGCCAGTCAGGATGGCTGCTATCCAAAAGTCTACAAGCAATAAATGCTGGAGAGGGTGTGGAGAAAAGGGAACCCTCTTACACTGTTGGTGGGAATGCAAACTAGTACAGCCACTATGGAAAAGAGTGTGGAGATTTCTTAAAAAACGAATTACAACTGCCATATGACCCAGCAATCCCACTTCTGGGCATACACACTGAGGAAACCAGATCTGAAAGAGACACGTGCACCCCAGTGTTCATCGCAGCACTGTTTATATTAGCCAGGACATAGAAGCAACCTAGATGCCCATCAGCAGATGAATGGATAAGGAAGCTGTGGTACATATACACCATGGAATATTACTCAACCACTGAAAAGAATTCATTTGAATCAGTTCTAATGAGATGGATGAAACTGGAGCCCCTTATACAGAGTGAAGTAAGCCAGAAAGATAAAGAACATTACAGCATACTAACACATATATATGGAATTTAGAAAGATGGTAACGATAACCCTATATGCAAAACAGAAAAAGAGACACAGAAGTACAGAACAGACTTTTGAACTCTGTGGGAGAAGGTGAGGGTAGGATGTTTCGAAAGAACAGCATGTATATTATCTATGGTGAAACAGATCACCAGCCCAGGTGGGATGCATGAGACAAGTGTTCGGGCCTGGTGCACTGGGAAGACCCAGAGGAATCGGGTGGAGAGGGCGGTGGGAGGGGGGATCGGGATGGGGAATACGTGTAACTGTATGGCTGATTCATATCAATGTATGACAAACCCCACTGAAATATTGTGAAGTAATTAGCCTCCAACTAATAAAAAAAATTAAAAAAAAAAAAAAAAAACAAAAAAAAAAAAAAAAAAAAAAAAAAAAAAAAAAAAAAATCTATGGCTGATTCATATCAATGTATGACAAAACCCACTGAAAAATAAATAAATAAAGGAGAAATGGAAAAAAAAAAAAAAGTTAAGACAACCTAAAAACTGACTAGATAGTTAATGTTATTAAAGAATTATTATTAAAAAAAAAAAAAAAAGAAAGAAAGAAAATGCAGAGAAGTACTCCAAAATTGGAGGAACAAACTATAAACACAGGAGTTCAAATAAATGAAGTGGAAATAGGCAAACGACCTGAAAAAAAAAATAAAGAAAAATAACAGTAAAGATGATCAGAAACCTTGTAAACAAAATAGAGAACATGCAAAGATCAATTAACAAAGACCAATAAGAACTAAAGAATAAACATACAGCGACAAACAACACAATTACTGAAATTAAGACTACTCTAGAAAGAATCAACGACAGCATAACTGAGACAGACGAAGGCATCACAGAGCTGGAATGTAAAACTGTGGAAGTAACCTCTGAAGAGCAGGATAAAGTAAAAAGAACGAAAAGAACTGGGGATAATCTCAGCAGCCTCGGCGACAATAGGAAACTCACCAGCATTTGAATTATACAGATCCCACAGAACAAGACAGAAAGAAAGTGTATGAGAATATTTTTCAAAGGATTATTGTTGGAAATTTCCTTTTCCTTTGCTCAAGTTCAACCTCCACAAAAAGGTCTCCCCTGCCCATCCTGTTTTAATAACAATACCTCTACTTCTTCACCCAAGACTTTATTTTTCCTCACAGTACTCATCACTACCTACCAGTATATTACATTATTTATCTGTTTATTATTGCTCCATGGCAGCAGGGATTCTCTCTTCTCCGTGTGTACCTCCCACATCTAGAACAGTGCCTGGAATATAAAAGACCCTTTATTTCATCCCCACTCTCCAATACCATGATTCACCTCCAACACAGTAATAAGTTCTTTCACCGTATCTGCCTTTGCATAAAGTTCCTTCCAGTCTGAAATACCCTTTAAAGGCAATTCTGGTAAGAATTCAGGAATTTTTTTTTCCACAATCCATAAGTATATTCACACCTTCTCCAGTAAAGGTTACTGACCATTACTTCTTCCTGCTATGTTATCAGTTCAATGGAAAAATTCTTTGACTAGGAAACAGAATCTAGACTCTGGTTTTAGCTTTGTCATGAAGTACTGCATCTGTCCTCTAAGCTCCTATGACACTTTGGAACTATTAATGCCAGTTTTTAAAATCCAACCAATCTTCCACAGTCCACCTCAACTCTCAGTTACTCCAGCCTAAAGAGACTTTTTTTTTTTTTTTTTAACTTCTAAACATTCTTCACCATAGATAATCTACAGCAGAGGTTTAACTTTTTTAGGCTGGGAAGAATCTAAAGTCACAGTGCTTTCTGACACCTAAAACTCAAATTATAAACACATGTAAATAAAATGTCATTGTGTATTAGAACTAGAATAAAGTGATTTTTAAGTGTCAAAGATTAAACACACACACACACACACACTCTATTCTCAACACACAGTAGAGAAAGCTGAAGATGAGAAAATTGTAATTAGTTTCTTTCTTACACGTAGAGGGAAAACAGTGAGAGACTTTACTGTTGGGACAATTAATCTATTCTACCAAACATACAGTATGAAAACCACTAGTCTATACCACATAATTCAAAATTATATCATATACTCTTGTTCACAAGACTCAGCTATTTGACTTCAAATGTATCACCAAGAGATTACTCCATAAATATGCTGACAATATTTAAAGTGATAAACATCCATGTCAGTTGACAGTACTATGTTAAACACTTTCATGCAAAGTGGTAAAACCCATTTCAAGTAATTAAGTCTACCACACATCATATGCAAGCTCCCATATGATAAACAAACAAAAAAACCCAGCAAGCTGAAAATGTACCTATTTACAAAATTCTTCATCAAGCTTCATATTCTTTCACTGACCTTCTAAACTCTGAGTAGCAAGTAAATTAAAATTATGACAATGCTAGAGAAACTGTATTATACATTCTAAACACCAGAAAATCTAGAAATTAATCATTTGAAAGGATTTAAGTGAAAATATTCCCTTTGTTATAAACTCAAATTATATGTTAACTCTTTACATGTTACATGTTAACTATATGTTATATGTTAACTATTTATAAAGTCATGCTGATTTTGGAATGCAAAAGCGTGCTTGGTGTATCAGCTGAATAAATGAAAAATTTACCTATTAAATTTCAAAGCTATAAAATAAGGCATGTTCTCTAAAATCACTAATTTATACACTAAAAATATATCACCAAGTATAAGATACCGCCCTTCAACAAGATTAAAATGCAATCAACCAGCACAGTGTGTCATAAATGATAACACTGCTTTATTTGCATTATACGTCAAAAAATTATCCTGACAAATCAGTAATAGTGAATTCTACTTAGTAGAAAGGAAGTTGCTACTAAGAGTTAATTTTGTTATATTTATTTTTGAATGCTCACACACACAGACATGATTAAAAGATGAAAGATATATGCCCTTAAATAAACTTGCTGCAATCATCTCTTATTCAGATCACTCTATGAGCAAGAAATGGTTCCTATAAAACTGTTTCAGAAAAATATCTTTGTACTGATACATGAAAAGTGAAAGATTACTTGTCCAAATATACAATAAAATGTTAGGAAAGAGATGAAAATTTAATGTTTACAAAGATCAAAACAGGCTTTTCCAAGACTAAGCTGGCATATAAAGCAAAATACACAAAGTGACAAAAGATTTAACCTTTATCTTACAAATTATTAATGTAACAGTACAGAAAGTTTGAAACAGAAAGGTATGGGACACCTAACATTATTAATCTCACACCCTACCAAAACCATAATTAATTTGTGCACTAGCAAAGGCAAAGGAGAAGAAGAACCCTGAGATAAAGGTGGTACCAGAACCAAAGGGTCCTGCCAATCATACTGTGAGCAGATCCATTACTTTAAAAATCTACATGAACATTATGCAGATGAAGAGTTGGAATGTGAAGAATGAGACGAAGAAGAACAAGTAACAAGACCATGGAAGCTGAGCCCAGGATGATATACCAGCTGTGACAAGAGGCTAAAGTAGTAGCTGAAAACGGATGCCCGTGCAAAGCATCTAGCCTTGCAAAGGATAAAGCAAGACACAGTAATTTAAAACAGTAGATCATAAACCTGGCAAAGAAACAGAATCCTACAGAGACTAAGAGATTTCAATCAAGAGGATGAGAAGATAAGACAGACTGGAAGAAAATACTTACAAAAGACACATATACCTGGTAAAGGACTGCTATCCAAAATACACAAAGAATTTATAAAACTCATCAATAAATTTTAAAACTGGCAAGACCAGGACACCTCACCAAAAGGATATTCAGATAGCAAATAGGCATATAAAAAGATGTTCAGTCTGAATTAAAATAACAATGGGATGCCACCACACATCTATTAGAATGGCCAAAATCCAAAACAAGGACAACACCAAATTTGGTGAGGATGCAGAGCAAGAGGAACACTCAATCACTGCTGGGAGGGATACAAAATGATACGGCCACTTGGGAAGACAGTGGCAGTTTCTTACAAAACTAGACATATTCTTACTATGGGATCCAGAAAATTACGCTCCCCAGAATAAATACCAAAGGAGTTGACAACTTACGTCGCCATAAGATCCCCCACACTAATGTTTACAGCAGCTTTACTCGTAACTGACAAAACTCATAAGCAAACAAGATGCCCTTCAGTAGGTGAATAAACAAACTGCGGTACATCCAGACAATCGAGTATCATTCAGCACTAGAAAGAAATGAGCTATCAAGCCCATGAGAAAAAAAAACAAAAAGATGCAGAGGAACCTTAAGTACATACTACAACGTGAAAGAAGTCAATCTGAAAAGGCTACATACGATATGATTCCAACCACATGACCTTCTGGAAAAAGCATAACTAAAGAGACTGAAAAAAAGATCTGTGGCTGCCAGGGCTGAGGGTGAAAGGAAAAATGAATATGCAGAGTATAGAGGATTTTTAGGGCAGTGAAAATATTCTGTATGCTACTGTAATGGTATTTCATTACACAGTTGCCAAAACGTATAGAATAAACACCACCAAGAATAAACATCATGTAAATGATGGACTGCGGGTGATAATGATAAGTCAGTGTAAGTTCAACATTGTAACAATCATCAATACTGTAACAATCACACCACTCTGGCAGGGATGCTTGTGGTAGGGGAGACTGTACATGTGTCAGTGGGCATACAGGAAATCTCTACACCTTTTGCTCAATTTTGTGTGAATCAAAAACTGCTGTAAAAAATAAACTCTATCTTAAAAACCTTCTCTGGTAGCTCAGATGGTAAAGAATCCACCTGCAGTGCAGGAGACCTGGGTCAGGAATATCTCCGTAAGGAAACAGCAACCCACTCCAGTATTCCCGTCTGGAGAACTCCACGCACACAAGAGGAGCCTGGCTGGCCACAGTTTCATGGGGCCGCAGAGTTGCACACAACTGAGAGACTAACACACACACAAAAAGTCAAGGGCCCACACAGGATCTAAGAGAAAGAGAACCTGGGTATTTTTGTTTTTAAAGAGCTACCCAGGTGATTCTGATGTTAACAGCCAGGATTAGGGAGGGGACCACTGACTTAAAGAGCCACACCAGCCATTTCTGTTCCTTCCCTGTGCAAAAAGTTCCTCAACATGAATGTTTTTATATAGTTATAATAATAATAATCATACTATATGTGGCTCTAAGTGCGGATCTTCTTAAGCCATCGTTAACATTCAACATTAACTTTCACTTTAGGAGACAAATTTCCTGCTGTATCATTTCATTTCCAAAGCACCACAATAATTAAAGAAAAAGGGTATAGCAGAATGAAAAAAAAAGTCATCTGAGATTTAAACAATTTTCAACCTAACACCAAAAGCATGAGCCATAAAAGAAAAAAATGATAAAATGGGCTCCATCAAAATTGAAATCTTTTGTTCTACAAGTACTGTTAAAACAATTAAAAAGACAAACTACTGACATGGAGAAAGTATCAAATGACTTGTACCAAGAATAAAAACAAAAAACCCCAAACTCTTACAACTCAAGAAAGCAAGCAAACAGAACTTTTAAATGGCGGAAAGACTTGAACAGACACTCAACCAAGTAAGATATAAAAAGGCAATTTGGCACATGAAAAGATGTTCACCAACCTTAAGCAGAAAGGAATAAGGCAAATTAAAAGCATGATAAGATACCACTACACACACCCATTAGAATGGCTACAATACTGACAGTGTCAAGTCCTGACACAGATTCTGAACAGCTAAAACTTTCATACATTGCTAGTGTGGATACAAATGGCACAGTCCCACAAGAAAGCAGTCTGGCAGTATCTTATGAAGTTAAACACACACTCACCACATGACTCAGCAATCCCCCACTCCTAGGGATTTATCCTAGAGAAACGAAAACCTGTATCCACACAAAAACTTACACAAAAATGTTCACAGCAACTCTATCACAACCAGAAGCAACTATACAGCCCAAATGTCTTGCAATAAGCAGGTAAATGGATAAGCAAACTGATACACTGATAACAAGAGAGTATCACCCAGCAGTAACAAGGAACAAACTACTGATATACACAACAGACTGGCTCAATTACAAAATAATGATGTGAATGAAAGAAGTTAGTCTCAAAGGCTACGAACTGTATGATTCCATTTATATAACATTATTGACAAAACAAAACTACACTGACAGATCAGTGGTTGCCAAGTATTAAGGGTGGAAGAAGGATGTGACTACAAAGGAAAAACAAATTTTCTGGGGCTGAAGGATATTCCATACTGACTGTGATAGCAATTACATAAACCTATAAATGGGCTAAAATTCACAGAACCGTACATGAAATTAAAAGGCTCATTTTATTGTATATTGATTTTTTAAAATTTGCAATGTTTATGTTCTCAAATTGGGTCCTGTTTCATTACTGTATTATTTACATAAGCAATGATGCCACAACCATTATTCAAAAAAGCAACCTGAATGCCAAACAATGAAGAATCATTATTTTTGAGCACACCAACCTTTACTGAGGCCTCTGCAATAATTCAAATGGACATACTACATCCTCCATTTCTGTGAACACAGCTTTCCCTGTCCTTTTTATTACACCCTTGGCAAAGATTAAAGTGGATTAGTAAATCAAAACAAAACCTATATTTTTCAATGCCATAATAACATAAGTTCGCTGTGTTCAATGATAAACTGACATCCAAGCTGTAAGAAATACATCTTCAAATCAATCAAATTACTGGCGAAGGGAAGAAGGTGGAAAGGGTATGACAGGAGAGGCTAGCAGGTAGGAGCATGAGTGGGAGCTGAAAGGACTGACAAGGTCCTGACTGACCCAAGGTCCAGGAGCTCATGGCTAGAGAGCCGAAGGATATTAATAATCTATACATTAACCCCCCACCCTCTAACACACACACATTTATTTTTAATCATTAATTAAAGCTTTTTCACCCTCTAAGTTTAAATGCCTGGGGCAAATCCCAGCAAGCCAATCCTAATGTTTAGGTAACACCAAGAAATTTTATCAACTAAAAGTAATAATTCAGATTTTAATTCTCAGCTTTACTGAAACCAGAACTGAGCCATATAATTAATGATGATATGGACTACTGAAAAGGACTTTCTTCTTTAAAAAATCTTCAAACTCAGGACAAAACTTAATTCCAATATAGATAAACCTCTGAAAAATACAGACATTTGTATTTGGCACTATTTTGCACTGAAATATACACCATGTATTAAAAACATCAAATGGTACATGAATAATACGGTGCATGTGCTAAAAAGAAAAAAAAAAGAAAACGTTTAAGGTTACCACAGACACACTATCATGTTAAGAGGTGTGTGTGACTTCTTAGAAATCTGAAGCATTTCAGTGTTCACCCAGGAGCTAAACAATCAAATTTGTATTTGCAGACAGTTACCCAGGGCAGTTACAAAACTTTGACTAAGTTACTTAACCTATACATTCTGTAGTTCCTCTTCCTGTAATATGACAGGTTGATCAGATCAATGGCACTCAATGCAATGCCTCAGAACCATTCCAGGGTGGGCTGTTTCCCCTAATTGGTATGATTTATACTGGCTTTGTGTGATTTTAAAAGTAGGGTTTTCCACTGTTTTAAAAATATAGGCATACCTTGAAGATACCATGGTTCTGATTCCAAACCACTGCAATAAACCAAGCATTGAAATAAAGCAAGTCACACAAATTTTTTTGTTAAAGCGAGTCTCATGAATTTTTTGGTTTCCTAATGCAAATAAAACTTACATTTACATTATATAGGCTATTAAGTGGGCAATAGCATTATGTCTAAATAAACAATGCACATCTTAATTTTAAAATACTTTGTTGCAAATAAACACTAACCATCATCTGAGTCTTCAAAGTGTTATAATCTTGTTGCTGGTGAAGATCTTGCCAAGGTGTTGATGGCTGCTAACTGATCAGGGGTGGCTGGTGACTGCTGGGATGGCTGTGGCAATTTCTTCAAATAAGATAACAATGAAATGTGCCACATGAATAAACTCTTCCTTTCAACAATGATTTCTCTGTAGCATGCAACGCTGTTTCACGGCATTTTACCAACAGTAAGAAGTGGAGTCAGTCCTTTCAAACTTGCTTCATCAACTAAGTTTATGTAAAAAATCCTTCGTTGTCATGTCAACAGCCTTCACAATATCTGTACCAGAAGTACATTTCATCTTAAGAAACCATTTTCCACAAAAAAAACAAAGAAAGAAACCATTTTCCTTGTTCACCCATAGGCTTCCCTGGTAGCTCGGCCAATAAAGAATCTGCCTGTGATGCTGGCAACGCAGGAGACGCAGGTTCAATCCCTGGGTCAGGAAGATTCCCCTGGAGAAGGGAATGACAACCCACTCCAGTATTCTTGCCTGGAGAACACCATGGACAAAGAAGCTTGGCGGGTTCCAGTCCTTGCGGTCACAAAGAGTTGGACATAACTGAACGACTAACACAATTTAAGGTTCCAATACTAATTCTAGTTTTTCTGCTACTCGCACCACATCTAAAGTTACTTCTTCCACCCTGTGAGCCCTTCAAAGTCATCCAAGAGGGTTGGAATTAACTTCTACCAAACTTGTGTCAATACTGGTATTTTGACCTCTTCCCACCTATCAGGAATGTTCATCAGAAACACACTGAAAAGGGTTGCCATAAACCTTCAATTTGTAAAAAAAAAAAAAAAAAAATGCAGTTATCTGCTAAGTGCAGTAAAGCAAAAGCACAGTAAAACAAGGTATGCCTGAGACTGCCAGAGCCACTTGATACTCACTAAGTTATCTTTTCCTTGGCTCTAAATTCCAAAACATACTGCTTGTTTTACCTGATGAAACCAAGTATTCACAAAAATAGGCAACATTTTCCATGATCAAAAATAGCATTGAAGTTCTCACAACATTTGAATTTTTCAGAGCCCTACATATATAATAATGGGAACTTATCATTTTACAAATTTTACCAGTTACATAAATCCTGTTTTTCCTAAAAATGGGCTATCCTAGTGGCTTAGCAGGTGAAGAATTCGCCTGCTATGCAGGAGTCACAGGATACGCAGGTTCGATCGCTGAGTCGGGAATATTCCCTGGAGAAGGAAATGGAAACCCACTCCAGTATTCCTGCCTGGAGAACTCCATGGATGGAGGAGCCTGATGGGCTACATTCCAAAGGGTCACAGTCGGACACAACTAAGCAAGCAGGCAGGGATTTCCTAAAATTGCCATTAAAAAATAATTCCTGAAGATCTCAAAATACGAAGTGATGTGATATAAACCTATCAATAAATGTGGCTTAATATATAGGTGAATCTCAACAGCAGCCAAGCCATGAAGTGTAGAACGTATCTCTCCTAATCAAGACTACCCCCAAGAAAAAGAAAGGCAAAATGGTTGTCTAAGGAGGCCTTACAAATAGCCAACCAAAGATGAAAAGCAAAAGGCAAAGAGAAAAGGAAAGATATATATACCCATCTGAAAGCAGAGTTCCAAAGAACAGCAAGAAGAGATAAGAAAGCCTTCCTCAGTGATCAACGTAAAGAAATGGAGGAAAACAATAGAATGGGAAAGACTAGAGATCTCTTCAAGAAAATTCCGATACCAAGAAAACATTTCATACAAAGATGGGCACAATAAAGGACAGAAACAGTATGGACCTAACAGAAGTAGAAGATACTAAGAAGAGATGGCAAGAACACACAAAAGAACTATACAAAAAAGATCTTCATGACCCAGATAACCACGATGGTGTGATCACTCACCTTGAGCCAGACATCCTGGAGTGCCAAGTCAAGTGGGCCTTACGATGCATAACTACAAACAAAGCAGTGGAGGTGATGGAATTCCAGCTGAGCTCTTTCAAATCCTAAAAGGTGATATGTGAAAATGCTGCACTCAATATGCCAGCAAATTTTGAAAACGCAGCAGTGTCCCTGGTGGCTCAGACAGTAAAGCGTCTACCTGCAATGCGGGAGACGTGGGTTCTATCCCTGGGTTGGGAAGATCCCCTGGAGAAGGAAATGGCAATCCACTCCAGTACTCTTGCCTAGAAAATTCCATGGATGGAGAAGTCTGGTGGGCTACAGTCCACGGGGTCACAAAGAGTCAGACACAACTGAGTAACTTCACAGCAGTGGCCACAGGACTGGAAAAGGTCAGTTTTCATTCCAATCCCAAAGAAAGGCAATGCCTAAGAATGCTCAAACTACTGCACAATTCCACTCATCTCACACACTAGCAAAGTGATACTCAAGCGAGACTTGTAGACAACTGTAGACAATTACTTGGAGACAAGTAATTCTCCAAGCGAGACTTCAACAGTACATAAACCAAGAACTTCCAGATGTTCAGGCTGGATTTAGAAAAGGCAGAGGAACCAGAGATCAAATTGCCAGCATCTGCTAGATCATCATAAGAGCAAGAAAGTTCCAGAAAAACATCTACTTCTGCTTTAATAGCTAGGCCAAAGCCTTTGACTGTGTGGATCACAACAAACTGTGGAAAATTCTGAAAGAGATGGGAATACCAGACCACCTCACCTGCCTCCCGAGAAACCTGTATGCAAGGCAAGAAGCAACAGAAAAAACCAGACATGGGGAAAAGAAAACAAAAAAAAGAACCAGACATGGAACAACTGACTGGTTCCAAATTAGGAAAGGAATACGTCAAGGTGGTATACTGTTGCCCTGTTTTTTCAATCTGTGAAATGCCAGCTGGATGAAGCTCAAGCTGGAATCAAGACTGCCAGAGAAGTATCAATAACCTCAGATATGCAAATAACACCACCCTTACGGCAGAAAGTGAAGACGAACTAAAGAGTTTCTTGATGAAAGTTAAAGAGGAGAATGGAAAAGTTGGCTTAAAACTCAACATTCAAAAAACTAAGACCATGGCATCTGGTCCCATCACTTCATGGCAAATAGATGGGAAACCAATGGAAAGAGTGACAGACTTTATTTTCTTGGGCTCCAAAATCACTGCAGATGGTGACTGCAGCCATGAAACTAAAAGACACTTGCTCCTTGGAAGAAAAGCTATGACCAATCTAGACAGCATATTGAAGAGCAGAGACATCACTTTGCCAACAAAGGTCCATCTAGTCAAACCTATTATTTTTCCAGTAGTCATGCATGGATATGAGAGTTGGACTAGAAAGAAAGCTGAGTGCCGAAGAATTGATACTTCTGAACTGTGGTGTTGGAGAAAACCGTTAACAGTCCCTTGAACTGCACGGAGATCAAACAGTCCCTCCTAAAGGAAATCGGTCCTGAATGGTCATTGGAAGGAATGATGCTGAAGCTCCAATGCTTTGGCCACCTGATACAAAGAAATGCCTCAATGGAAAAGACCCTGATGCCGGGAAAGACTGAAGGCAGGAGGAGAAGGGGATGACAGAGGATGAGATGGTTGGATGGCATTACCGACTTCATGGACATGAGTTTGAGCAAGCTCTGCAAGTTGATGATGGACCTCCTGTCCATCCTGGACAGCCTGGCATGCTGCAGTCCGTGGCATCACAAACAGTCAGACACAACTGAGCAACTGAACTGATCTTCAGAATGCACCCGAAACTAAGTCCTCACTTCTTCCTCTGTTACTAATCTAGTCCAAACCACCATTATCTCTCAGATTACTACAACAGTCTCCTAATTGGTCTATTTCTGCTCTTGGCCCACTATCATAAAGCAATCCGAGTGACCCTTCTGAAAACAAGCCAAATCATGTCACTTGGTTGCTCACAACCCTCGGTGGGTGACTTCTCTTGGAGTTAAAGTCAGAGTCCTAAGCACTATCCTACCAACTCTTAATTGACCCGATAATCTCTGTTGACTTCATCTATCCTTCTTCCTTGCTCTGTCTATTCCAGCCCTACCAGCCTCCTTGTTATTCCTTGGAACATGATTAACAAGTTCACTTCAAGGTGGTTTTTGCTATTCTCTCTGTCTGGAAATGGCCTTCCCCCAGATATCTGCACGGCTCATGCCCTTATCAAACACTAACGCTGCTCAACCTTTAATGAAGTCACCTTAAAATGAAGTTTTAACTATCTACTCTATTTAAAGCAGCAGCCTCCTCCTACTTGCTGCTGTCGTCTCCCACTCTCTGCAACCCCATGGACAGTAGTCCACCATGATCCTCTGTCCATGGGGTTTCCCAGGCAAGAATACTGGAGTGGGTTGCCATTTCCTTCTCCAGGGGATCCTTCCTGACCCAGGGATGGAACCCATGTCTCCTGCATTGATTGGCAGGCAGATTCTTTACCACTGAGCCACCAGGGAAGCCCGTCCCTCCTACTAGTGACCATCAAATTCCAACCTCACATTATTTCTTTTCCTGGCCCCTCTCTTCCCAGTCAAATATCAGTTCCATGAAAGCAGGGATTTTCCTCACTACTGAATAAACTCAGCCATTAAAATAATACCTGGCATTTAATAAACACTTGTTGATAAATTTTCTACTTATCTCTCAGTAAGCAGCCACATAAAACCTACAAGTTCTCTGTTACAACCGGGGAAACACTACATCAATTACTCATCTGATTCATGTCTACTTCTGACTTGAAATGGATAAGATACTTAACTAATAAAATCCTCTCCAAACAGGGCTGGAAGAAAATTTGGAGGTGATGGATATATTTATTGCATATATTGCAATCTCTTCACAAATGAATACTTACCTCCAAGCTCATCAAGTTGCATATGTTTAATAGGTACAGCTTATCTCAATAAAGAAAGAGATTTTTTTTTAAGACATTAAAAAAAAAAAAGAAAAAAGAATCCTCTTCAAGTCCTGTCCAACGGGTATGAATGTGAAAAGAGGAAGGAGTAGGCAGGCAAAAACAGTTTTTTCAGTCAAACAAGTTCAACTCCCAGTCAAAAGGATTCTTAGGCAGATGACTCAAACTAAGTCTTATTATTTCTAATCTTTTCTGGAGAGCTTTAAAATGAACTCTTTAGAAAACAACAACTATCTTGTTTCTCAAACTTTATTCAAATCCAGGTCTATCAGAGACTGCTATGAAACAGCCTTAAGAGACTTTACTGTTATATCTAAACTACAACCTATTTGATACCCTCATACAGAGGATGCCATCCATATAAAATATAAATAAGATGTGGCTTTTTACAACTTTGCACAAATAAAGGCCACAAGACAATGTGATAATGATGGCCTCGAACAGTCCATACATGTGAAATGTGTTTTTTTTTTAACAGTTTGCTGACAGTATATATAGAGGTTACAATAAGGCAGACTAAGACACCATTCCTGAGGTTAAATACTGAACATACAAAGAAGAATGTTCGAAACAAAGAAAGAGCAGTTACTGTGGACTGAAAATGCCAGAGATAATTATACTGCTAAATAAAAGTTCAGCAAAACCTTAAATGATCTTTTCAGGCTCTGTAACAAAGATCCCATGGAAGCTAAAAATAACATATAGAAGGGTCTCTACTCAGCATGAATTACTAAATTTTCTATTAGAAAGTAAAGTATTTTTAAGATACTTTTAGTATAAAATGTAGAAGTTACTAAGATAAACTAATAAGTTTCAAGTACTGTACAAATGCTCTTACATTATAATGAAAGAATCATTTCTCACATATACAAATTATTTTAAAATCCAAGAAGTTCATGTATATTTTCCTCAGTATTTGTGCATTATAGGTAGAGGTGAAGACACAGGACAAAATGTTTCTTCTCGTGACTGCTGAAGCATAAAAATGCTCAAACAAAGACAAAAACAGACCCAGAGAAGTTAAATGACTTACCCCAAAATCAGAGAGCTGGAGTCAGAATCCATATTTTCAAATCACTGGACTCACCTCCCATCCCTCTGTGCTAACTGGGTAAAGCAGTACTATCAGTAATCACTGACAATCTTGGTAAACACAGTACAGTTTATTATTAATAGTAGAGAACACAGATTTTGCTGCCCACCATGCCTAGATTTGTCATGGCTTTGCTAAATGCACAAGCCATGCAACGCTGTGCAAAATTACTTAACTTCTCTAAATCTTTATTGAGGTTTCCCTAGTGGCTCACTGGTAAGGAATCCGCCTGCCAATGCACGACATGTGGGCTTGATCCATGGGTTGGGAAGATCCCCTGGAGGAAGAAATGGCAATCCAGTATTGGAGAATCCTTTAGACAGAGGAGCTACAGTACACGGGGTAGCAGAAGAGTGGAATGTGACTAACAAACAACAAACCTTTATTTCCTCACTTTAAAGTGGGTTTAATTTAATAACAACATCTATCTCAAAAGACTATCACGAGGATTAAATGCAAATATTGGTAAATTCAGCCCAGGCCAGGGCACCATATAGCCAGCCCTCCATATCTATGGAACTCACAGATACAGAGCAGACTGTACTCTGGCATCGTATACAAGGGACTTGAGCACCTTCAAGGGCTTCCCTGACAGCTCAGCTGGTAAAGAATCCGCCTGTAATGCAGGAGACCCCGGTTTGATCCCTAGGTCGGTGAGATCTGCTGCAGAAGGGATAGGCTACCTACTCCAGTATTCTTGGGCTTCCCTGGTGGTTCAGCTGGTAAAGAATCCACCTGCAATGCAGGAGACCTGGGTTCAATCCCTGGGTTGGAAAGGAAAGGCTACCCACTCCAGTATTTCAGTCTGGAGAATTCCACGGACTGTATAGGATAATCCATGGGGTTGCAAAGAGTCGGACATAACTGAGCGACTTTCACTTCACTGAGCACCCTCAGATCCTGGTATCTTCAGGGGTCCTATAACCAGTCCCCCACGGACACTAAGGGACTACTATATAATCCCTCACATGCTGACCAACAGTGACAGGATCTCTTAAACTCTCATCTACAGAAATCAAATGTCAGGGAAAAAACATAGTTTTTCAAGCTTAGCAAACAAACAGCTAAAACAAAAGTACCTTAAGAACACAACTGTGATTCTGAAGCCGAAGAAGATAAAGTCTGCCACTGTTTCCAGTGGGCCATAGTCCACAAGGAAGCCTAAAAGTCAGACACAACTTAAGGGACTGAACAAGAGCACAACTATGCTAAATGCAAGTCAATAAAATGTCGCCTTCTTTCAAAAACAGTATCCTCCTACTTCATATCGCCTATTCTTCCAGTGTCATTTACATGATTTTAATCCCTAGAGTTCTGTCCTTGGTTCTTCTATTCACTCTGCACTGGGTCCGCATGCATTTCCATTCATCATAATGGTCCCAACTACTATGAACAATCCCAGGATTCTAAAATGTACAAAGTTTTACGAAGTTCTGCAATGAAATCTTACTAAGAAATGACTGAATCAGAAAGCAATACAAGGCATCTTTATATTACAAACAAAATCAATGAAGACTTAGGAGGATAAACATCTAGCATTCTAAGAAATCCCCAATTCTGACTGCTCAGAGCGATAGGATTCTCACACTCTCTTTTTTTCTATTAAAGATCTCTTCCTGCTTGTTTCCAGACTTCTTTCACTCCTTTAATGCTTGCTTTCTTCACACATTTCCAGTATTCGTAAGACGAAAAAAGTATTCTTTAATGAAGACATGTTGGCATCTGTCAGAAGGCCTAGAATTAAAGAATGCTTTGACTTTGGTAAGATGGACAACCTGGTCATGCACAGTGTCTAAGCTGACTCAAGGTCAGATCAACCTGCGAGCCCCAAAGCTCCTGGAGGTAGATTAAGTGACAGCATTTCAGGTTTCCTACCCGTCCCTTATGTCTGAGACTTCTTTTATATATATTTCAGTGAGCTGTAAATTAGTTGTCTTCAAAGTAATATGTAAATTTCAGTATTCCACCTGGCAACTATAAAGTATTTATAAAGATAAAAAATAAGTAAATAAATAAAATGTACAAAGTTTTACTCTCCTCCACCGCTGCCGCCACCTTCTTCTGCCGCTCCTGGTGCTGCTTGTGTGCTCGTTCCGTGCGGACCTGGTACCTCTTTTGTGAAGCGGCAGCTGAGGAGACTCCGGCGCTCGCCATGGCGGACGAAAAGCCCAAGGAAGGAGTCAAGACTGAGAACAACGATCATATTAATTTGAAGGTGGCGAGGCAGGATGGTTCTGTGGTGCAGTTTAAGATTAAGAGGCATACACCACTTAGTAAACTAATGAAAGCCTATTGTGAACGACAGGGTTTGTCAATGAGGCAGATCAGATTCCGATTTGACGGGCAGCCAATCAATGAAACAGACACACCTGCACAGTTGGAGATGGAAGATGGAAGATACAATTGATGTATTCCAGCAGCAGACAGGGGGTGTCTACTAAAAAGGGAACCTGCTACTTTACTCCAGAATTCTGTTCCTTCAGACCAAGAAGACATTCTCAATTAGAAAACCGCAATTTGGTTCCACCACATCCTGACTACTACAGTATAGTTTCTCTATTCTTTCATTTTCCCCTTCCCCATTCCTTTATTGTACATAAAGTAACTGGTGTATGTGCACAAGCATATTGCATTTTTTTTTTTTAACTAAATGGCCAATGGTATGTTTTGATCGACATCAAATGGAGATGGGATGGGGAAAAATACTGATTCTGTGAAAATACCCCCTTTTCTCCATTAGTGGCATGCTCATCAGCTCTTATCTTTATATTCCAGTAAGTTATTTTGCTCTCACTGTTTAACAAAAAAAAAGAACAACATAAAAATTCTTGCATACCTTGTTCGATTGGAGAATTTTAATGTTTTTCATTTATCATTGTAAAACCAAGGACAATTTTATAACTTTTTTGTACGTAGCTGTTACATGTAGGGCAATCTGTCTTTAAGTAGGGATAAATTACTCTAAAAGAAATGAATCCTACATAGTTTTCCCTTCAAGTCAAGCGTCTTGTTGTTTAAATAAACTTCTTGTTTAAACTGAAAAAAAAAAATAAATAAATAAAATGTACAAAGTTTTAGACTGGCAATGGATTCTGGAGTCCCCTAAAACTGCATAGAAAATTTTGCAAAATTTTGTGTGTGCACTTCTTTTCTGGATGGTGGGTCAATAGCTCTTACCAGATTTCTGAAGAAGTTTGGTCCGTATCTCAAAGAAGATAAATTAGTGGCTAACGTGTTAATTACTCCCAAATCTATACTGCCAGCCAAGAAGTAATCCCAAAGTCTAAACTATGGTATGCTGGACATGCCCAACAAAATCCTCCAGACACAAATCAAATTTATCATGTCCAAACTTTCTGGTAAACTCACTCTTCAAACCCACCCAAATCTTTCTGTATTCTCTAGTTCAGTAGTGGCCAACACAAACCACCTAGTTATACAAGCTGAAAGCATAAGCCTTAACTTTTCTTCTTTCCTCTCTCTCATCCAATCACCAAGGGCTACCAACATCAGGCTCAAGAGATTTCTCAAACATGCTTCCAATCTTTCATCCTGAATACTGCTGCCCTAAAACTTTCTTCTAGATGACTGCAACAGTCTTCCAGGCATCATGAACTGAACTCTAAAAACCTTTTAGAAACTATTTTCCTCAAAATCCACCCTTTAAAATAAAACACATGAGCATCACAGCCCTGTTCAAAACCCAGCTCCTATTAGCACGGGTGGGAGGAGGCAGTGGCCCTTTAAAAAGCGAACACAACACTTGATGATCCAGTCTATGCCTACTTCATCTGTCACTCACTGCAACCTATCTTACATTCACTTCCTGCACTGCCATACCTCCCTTCCACACACCACCCTCTCATGTCTTCTTTATACGCCCCTCTTCTGCCTCTTGATATCTTATACAGCTTCTGAACACAGTTCAAGTGTCACATCCTCCAAAAATCTCTCCCTGAAATCCTCAAGCAAAGCTAACAACTCTTTCTCAACTTTTTCATAACACTCAGGTTATATCTATCACTACACTCACATGCTGCTGCTGCTAAGTCACGTCAGTCGTGTCCAACTCTGTGTGATCCCATAGACGGCAGCCCACCAGACTCCCGTCCCTGGGGTTCTCCAGGCAAGAATACTTAAGTGGGCTGCCATTTCCTTCTCCAGTGCATGAAAGTGAAAAGTGAGAGTGAAGTCGGTCAGTCGTGTCTGACTCTTCACGACCCCATGAACTGTAGCCTACCAGGCTCCTCCGTCCATGGGATTTCCCAAGCAAGAGTACCAGAGTGGGGTGCCATTGCCTTCTCCCTACACTCACATACTACTCCATAATTATCCATTTACAAATCTTTTTCCTCCATTAGACTATGAGATACTTAAGGGACTGTGCATTTTTCTTCAATGTCACTTAGAAGGCCATAAACAAATGTCTGGGGAATGCTGTTTTACCTATGTTATACCAATGCAATTTTGAAAACACAAACATTTGAGTTTACTAAGCACAATGAAACAGAAATATTTTAATGTGCTTATGTAATAGTGTAATTTTAATCTTAAAATAATCAACTACCTTTTCCAAATAATGTACAAAGGATTCTCAAATTTCATATATCAAGTATTTTCAGATTTTCCCACTCACCTAACTAAATGACTCAGAAGGATGTTTAATCATTAATTTTATTAGTTAATGTTAACTAGGAGAAAAACAGTGGATAAAAAGGCTCTTCAGGAGGAGCCCACAACTATAATCTTTCCCTAAATCAAGTAAGTCCAAAAACAATAAACCCAAGGAAATACACTTCAAGTGCAGGTTCCCACATGCTTTGGTCTTGGCATCAGTGAACATGTCAACAACAGTGGCCAGATAACTACACTGGTGATGAATTGATGCCATGAATGTCTCACCCATCTTTGATAGAGAACACAACTTTAACTGTCAGTGAAAGTTAAAAGGACTAAATGTTAAACTCTGAAGTCATCAATGTCAACCACTAAAAAACACCAGAGTCATTTAAAAGCCCTAACACTTTAAAGTAACTTTCCAAATTATTTGAGTAGAATTTTAATCGCATTGGAGAAACCGACTTACTCAAGTTGCAATAACTGCAAATACACTCAGCAATGTGCTAACAATGCTTCAGCAAAAGAATAAAATGCACACACATACACATCTATATACACATTTAATGTTTGCTAATTTCAGGTACATGGAGCTTCTCAGGTGGCTCAGTGGTAAAGAACCTGCCTGCCAATGGAAGAGACACGGGTTCAATCCCTGTGTTGGGAAGATCCCCTGGAGTAGGAAGTCCAACCCACTCCAGTATTCTTGCCTGGAGAATGCCATGAAGAGAGTAGCCTGACAGGCTACAGTCCATGGGGTCACAGAGTTAGACACAACCAAGCACACACAATTTTAGGAACATACTGCATGCTTCCCCAACAAGTTCAAGTTACAAAGTGTTCAGCAAAATAAATTCATTTAGCAAGAAAAGAAAGGTTTACTGAGACCTCTTAGAAACCAAATTAACACTATTTTTTAAAACTGACCTTCAAACAAATAAAATAAAATATTAAAAAAAAAAAAAAAAAAAGGGACTTCCTTGATTGTCCAGTGCTTACGACTCAAGCTCCCAATGCACAGGGCATGGCTTCGATCCCTTGTTGGGGAACTAAGATTTCACATGCCGTGTGGCCATAAATAAATTAATTTTTTTTAAGTGACCTTCAAAGAGTAATAAAAAGAGAAAAGAAAAAAAACAGTGACCTTTACTCCCTTACCTGTACCCAATCCAGGATTATAATGTCCCTGCTAGTAAGTATAAATAAGAAAAAATAACACTAACAATCTCTTTTCTTTCACAAACATCTGTCTTTTCATCTACATTAAAAGATATAAAAACATAACCTTCAAAATGCTACACTTAAAAGGATGTCAGTCTATTATATACTTACACATCTTGAAAGTTCTGTAATTACTGAGAGCTGGAGAACCGCAGCATGAGCCAATTAAAACTAAAATGAAGAAAACTGTCTTCTTCACATTCACTACACATAGAGGACAAGAAGTCTTTAGTCCCCTGTGAGTAATTTTCAACAAGAAATTTAGAACAGGGTGGGTGGGGGGAAAAGGGTGAGAATTCCCCCCTTCGAAATTCCAGGCAATTCAGAATGACACAGCTAGAAAAAAATAAACAAGGAAAAATGCTTGATCTTAATTTTGAGCTTCAGCTTCAAAAAAAAAAAAAAAGTTGCTTTGGTACAAGTATCTGTGGAATGGCAATATTCTAGACAAATATAACTAAAACCATAAATTCTGTAAGGACACTCCCTCCCAGATTATAAGCATCTCAAAGTAATATCAAGTCTGTTCTCTTATTTTACCATATCCTTTTTAATACATGTCATGATGCCTAGATAATGTGAAGGCATTCCCGTTAAGAGTTAGTAATAATGATGAATTTTATTTGATGACCCACGGCTACACAACGACTTATGATGTCTACAATAATCCCATTTGCTCATCACTTAATCTTTAAGTATCCTCAACCACCAAAAAGATAGTCACAGATCCAAGCTTTGAGGAAAACAGCGCAGTGGGACACACTCAGACTTTGGGCAAGTTATTTAAACTTTCCAACTTCACTTTCCTCATCTGCTTGTAAGAAGAGAAATGGGAGAAGATGGTATACTGTGCAGCAATTAAGAAAGTTTGTGAAAGCATCTGACATATAACCCTTGCTCAATAAATTTCTTTCTTTCCTACAAAGAAGAAACACACAGCCTTCTGTGCTGGAATTGTGCTGCCAAAAGTAACGACCGATGTCAAGGAAGGAAAGAAAGAGTATCAATTAGAAAAGCACAGTAGCCTGAAACAATACTATGAAATTACAAATTAAGTCTGATCTACACTCAACTGGCATCTAACATCACTAAATTACACAACAGTAACATTTATAAAGAGAAAGCTAAATCATCAACAGAAGGTTCAATTATTATAATCTGCATTTCAGTTCTCAACATGAGTGCTGTTCAAAAATCAATTTAAAATTTTGAAATAATTTCTTTCAGAAACGTAGGTTAAGTTTTCAGATTAGCCTGTAAAGTCAAGTCACAACTGACAACAAGTATGAACAATATTCTTTCAACTGTTATCTCTGTGAGTGATTTTATGTGAAAAAATGTATAACATGTCATAGTCTGATAAGGACCACAACAAGTAAGATGCAACTGTTACATATTTTCATTGAGTCAAGAAGGCTATCACTATTCTATTGGTGCTACTTCTCTGATAAAGACGTGTTACTCGGCATTCTGAAACACCTTTTATCCAGAGAATACAACATTTATATTCACTGGAACTCTTCAAAGACTCTCCTTGTTCAGAAAATTAGTTATTACACCTATAAGATCAACAATTTAAAATAAAAACATTTCCTATTTTCTTAATATACAATTAAATCCCAAACATTAACAATAAGAGGTCATGAGTATAAACCAACTCTTTAAACATCTACCCGGAAAACGAAAATAATAGAAAAGCAAGAATCATATATTTTGGATGGAATCCCAAAGTAGTAATAGCAATGCTTCAGACAGAAATACTTCATGTCTAAACGCATGTCTGAGTTTCATATTTCTATCCTACAATCTAAAACTATGAATTTCAATTAAAAAATGACAATCCTTTCTTCTCTGTAGCTTCATCTCTATAAAGTTTTATTCTTAGTGGGTAAACCCAGTTTTTCTAAAACTATGATAATGTGTGGGCTTCCCCTGTGGCTCAGCTGGTGAAGAATCCACCTGCAATGCCGGAGACCTGGGTTCGTTCCCTGGGTTGGGAAATAATGTGTACAGCTGTATACACTGTTTACACCATTAAATTAAATAAATTAATTAAATTTAATTAAATAAATTAGTTTACACCAGAATAAGCTACACATAATCCAAAGGGGGGGTGGGGGGAGTATAACAGTATAAGCTGCCACAGTTGCTTAGTTTTGTCTTTGAATGACTCTAACTATAAACCAAATGTGATAATGCAGCAAAAGGCCTAGCTCATAAAATTATTACAAAAATCTGACAACACATCTCAAAACTGCTCTAAAACTACCAACTTACAAAAAAAGAAGTATGTAAGAACATAATCAACTTTTCCGCTCCTTCGTATTAGCATTTAATCATCATCTAATCATTTAATCATCATCACTGAAACATACCATTCTTATTCTAAAGAAATTCTAAAGCTGAAAAGACAGGTGACATTTGCAACATCACAGAATGTTCTAAGGCACGGGAGAACACACCAGCATTCAGTTTCTAGACTGAAATTTTAAGAACAGAAATGAGCCTAAGGAAACCCCAATTTAAAACCTCTTAATTTTACAAATGAAGAAACTGAAGCTAGAGCGTTTATCCAAAATTATTCAGTTAGTTAAAGCAATGAAGGAATCCATGTGTCCTGAGCTAAGGAACCTTCTGTTAAACCATGTTAACTCAAATCACCTGAGTGTCTGATACTACAAAATCAACTAATAATTCATAGGCTAATGTTAACACCAAATTACCAAGGCTATATGCTTTTCTTTAGTTTGGCCTAGAGAAAAGAGTTTTTAACCAGAAACCAGGCTTTTAAGTCATGGTTCTTCTGTAAATTCAAGTCATGAGAATCCTCTGGGTAAATCCTCTCCAGTTCTCCGCTTCCCCGTCTATTACATAAGATTTAGAACAGATTCTCTCTAGCCTTTTTAGCTTTTAACAATTAAAATATGAAAACAAACAGGAGCAAATACATTACTAGAGATTTTTTCAAGAAAACTGGAGATATCAAGGGAATATTTCATACAAACACAGGCACAATAAAGGACAGAAACGGCAAGGATCTAACAGAGGCAGAAGAGATCTGCTTTCAGGAGGTGGCAAGAATACTCAGAGGACCTGTACAAAAAAAGGTCTTAAGGACTCAGATAACCACAATGGTGCCGTCATGCACGAGAGCCAGACATCTTGGAACGTGAAGTCAAGAGGGTCTTAGGAAGCATTACTACAAACAAAGCTAGTGGAGGTGGGGGAATTCCAGTTGAGCTATTTCAAATCCTAAAAGATGCTGCTGTTAAAGCGCTGCTGCACTCAATATGCCAGCAAATATGGAAAACTCAGCAGTGGCCACAGGACTGGAAAAGGTCAGTTTTTATTCCAATCCCAAAGAAAGGCCAATTCCAAAAAATGTTCAAACTCTCATTTCACATGATAGCAAGGTAATGCTCAAAATCCTTCAAGCTAGGCTTCAACAGCATGAACCAAGATCACAACAAACTTGAAAATTCTTCAAGAGATGGGAATATCAGACCACCTAACCTGCCTCCTGAGAAACCTGGTCAAGAAGCCACAATTAGAACCGAACATGGAACAATGGACTAGTTCAAAATTGGAAAAGGAGTACATCAAGGCCGTATACCGTCACGTTGCTTATTTATCTGCAGAGTACACCATGTGAAATGCTGGACTGGATGAATCCCAAACTAGAATCAAGATTGCCAGAAGAAATCTCAACAACCTCAGATATGCAGATAATACCATTCTAATGGCAGAAACCGAAGAGGAACTAAAGAGTCTCTTGATGAGGGTCAAAAGAGTGAAAAGGCTGGCTTAAAACTTAACATTCAAAAAACTAAGATCATGGCATCCAGTCCCATCACTTCAAGGCAAACAGATGGGGAAAAAGTGGAAACAATGATGGATTTCATTTTCTTGGGCTCCAAAATCACCACAGACAGTGATTGCAGCCATAAAATTAAAAGACGCTTGCTCCTGGAAAGAAAAGCTATGACAAATGACACATACTAAAAAAAAAAGCAGACATCGCTTTGCTGACAGAGGTTCATTGAGTCAAAGCTATGGTTTTTCCAGAAGTCATGCATGGATGTGAGAGTTGGACCATAAAGAAGACTGAGAGTCCAAGAATTGATGTTTTCAAATGGTGGTGCTGAAGACAACCCTTGAGTCTCCTGAAGCTGTCAATCCTAAAGGAAATCAGTCCTGAATAGTCACTGGAAGGACTGAGGCTGAAGCTCCAATACTGTGGCCACTGGATGCCAAGAGGCAACTCATTGGAAAAGACCTTGATTCTGGTAAAGACTGAGGGAAGGAGAAGAGGCAACAAAGGATGAGATGGTTGAATAGCATCACCCACACAATGGATATGAGTTTGAGCAAACTCTGAGAAATAGCGAAAGACAGGGAAACCATGTCCTCTACAAAGAGCTGGACATGACTTAGTGACCGAACAACGCTCATCAAAGTAATACACTTCTTTCATATCTCATTTGCATATACCATGAAGAAAAGCAAACTATTTTAAAGTATCTGATCCTTGTACTCCAAGATTCATACACTATTTAACCTACACTTCTTAGTATATTCTGAGACACAAAAAATTATATATAAAAGTATTTAAACACACTAACTTCAAGGAATCACTTTTTTGAAATATTTAACAAGATAAATTTCTAATAAATGAAAAAAGTTTAACAATGTGTACTATGAATCTTCTATGAATCTTCAACTTAAAAAGCAAAGTGTTAACTTAGAAATACATTAACTAATGTATCTTTCTTATAGGCTATGATTTTGACCACTTTATTAAAGTCAATACACACTAGGACCCCCTTAAGCACTATATATAGTCCAATTTTACTGAACAACATAGGATTCCATTGAGTTAAAGTTCTTATAACTTGCACGCAAGAGGTACACACACTTTGAATCTAGTGAGGTTTAAACTTGCAGAAGCTCCTTCCAAGACCTGAAAACTAATTTTAAATTCTTTTATAAAGAGAGCACTGAAGTGTATAAGTTTCAGGGGCCATGGATCCACCCCTTGGTAATCATTTAAAGGGCAAGCTTAGAATTAACTTCCCAATATATTCCTATTAGGAAAGTAAATATTTCAGAAACTAGTAAATTCTTTTTTTAAACCAGTACTTTTATTATATTTTGCAAGGCAGTTTAGTTGCTAAGTTGTGTTCTGACTCCATGCGACCCCATGGAATGTAGCCCGCCAGGTTCCTCTGTCCATGGGATTTACCAGGCAAGCATACTGGAGTGGGTTGCCATTTCCTTCCTCAGAATCTAGCAAGTTTTTGACTGAATATAATTAAGGCAGTGTGATGTAATGGAAAGAACATGAATTTCTGAGTCAGATACACCTGGGATCTGAATCCCAGCTCTGCCCTTCCGTAGGTGTATATGGAATACACATTACTTTACTAGAAATGGCAACCCAGTCCAGTATTCTTGCCTGAAGAATCCCATGGACAGAGAAGCCTGGTGGGCTACAGTCCATGGGGTCGCAAAGAGTCAGACCCAGCGGAGCGACTTTCACTTCACTCTGAGCCACAGGACAGATTTAAAACAGTTCAGTTCAGTTGCTCCGTCATGTCCGACTCTTTGCAACCCCATGGACCGCAGCACATCAGGCCTCCCTGTACATCACCAACTCCCGGAGTTCACCCAAACTCACATCCACTGAGTTGGTGATGCCATCCAACCATCTCATCCTCTGTCATCCCCTCCTCCTCCTGCCCTCAATCCTTCCCAGTATCAGGGTCTTTTCAAATGAGTCAGCTCTTCACATCAGGTGGCCAAAGTACTGGAGTTTCAGCTTCAACATCAGTCCTTCAGAAGTAGCATCTAAAGACTGTTGTGAAAATTTGAGATAATTATAGTTCACAGAGCCTAAATCAGAGCCGAGCTCAAAGGAGACATTCAACATGATGCAGTTATTAATCTCATAAATCAACTTCTCATACTATTAAATTGAAAAGGAAAGGGGGAAGAGTTTTTCATTATTACTTTCAAGAGGACGGGGAGAAGAGAAGACTGGCTAAGTATTGCTCAGTTAAGAGCTGCTTTAGATAAGAATGACTTGCAATCAGTATGTTAAAGCATTCCTCTTAGAAATGATGGCTTGCTTTTACAGAAAAGCATCTCTAAGGAATCTTGTATTTTCTTAAACTAGGTAAAAGGTATCTCTTTGAAGTCTTTATTCACTTGCTTAGCCAGAACCTTTCTCATCTAAAGAGCAAGCTCAGGTCCATATCCTACCCAAAGTTCACTTAAATAAATGGAAGTCAAATTAAGAAATTTTAATTACATTTTCAACTTTAAAAACAGAAAGAAGGCATGTTTTCTTGTAGCAAAAGGCTCTGGATTAGTGGTTAAAGCAACTTCAGAATCTGTTCTCAATTTCTCATTAATGGCATCAACTTGGGAAAGTAGGACTCTCAACTTTAAAAATGCTGGATTGTTCACTGATTTTAAAGCAACAGAACTTTTTAAAATGAAATCTTCTATACAAAGAACAATATGAAAATGGCTCTAAATGGCTAGAGAGGGAGATTTCTGAAGATACCTACTCCACCACTCTTAGGCTTCCCAGGTGGCTCGGATGGTAAAGAATCAGCCTGCAATGCAGGAGACCTGGGTTTGATCCCTCAGCAGGGAAGATCCCCTGGAGAAGGGAATGGCGATCCACTCCGGTCTTCTTGCCTGGAGAATCCCCATGGACAGAGGAGCCTGGCGGGCTACTGTCCATGGCGTCGCAAAGAGTTGGACATGACTGAGCGACTAAGCACAGAGACCCTATAAGAGTTTGACAATACCTGTTCTACATGAACACACTACGTTTATGCTTGGAAATACTAACTTTATGATTAGAAAATGATTTTAGCAGCCTCAGTGATCTTACTGTTTATTAGCAAGCACTTTCTAATATTTCTTTTATTCCTCACAGTTAATCTGTGAGAAAGACTGCTATAGTGCCCATCTAAAGGATGAGAAAACAAACTATAAAGAGTCTGTCAGCTCATTCACTCAACATTGTTGGATGCTACTGTACCTCAACTCTTCCCACCCTTCTAGGTCATCACAGGTCATCACAGAGCACCGAGTTGAGCTTCCTGTGCTTTACAGCAGGTTCCCACTTGCTGTTTTATACATGGTGGTGTATATATGTCAATCCTAATGTCCCAGGCCATCCCCTCCTCCCCTTCCCTGCCTGTGTCCACAAGTCCGTTCTCTAAGTCTGCATCTCCATTCCTGCCCTGGAACTATATTCATCAGTATCATTTTTCTAGATTCCACAATGTTTATTGCAACACTATTTACATTAGCCAGGATACGGAAACAATCTAAATGTTCAACAACAGATGAATGGATAAAGAAGATGTGGTACATGTTTTACAGTGGAATATTAACCCAGCCACTAAAAGAAATGAAATAGGGTTATTTGTAGAGACATGGATGGACCTAGTGTCTGTGATACAGAGTGAAGCAGGTCAGAAAGACAAAAACAAATATCGTATATTAATGCATTTATGTGGAATCTAGGAAAAGCATTACTTTTGAAAAAAAAACTTTAGGCATGCTTTATCTAGTAGTGGAACTGATGTCTTTGGGCTGAGAATGGGGTGCCATGGGGGCTTGGAGAGACAGCACAGAAACTCACTTCATATTCCATGGCTGGCTAGCTATCTATCTTGTCCATCCAAGCAGATGGCTAGTTTGATTTCTCTGTGTTTTTGTGTATTTCATTTCCTTTGTTTTTGAGGGCAGCATTTTGGTGGGTGGAGAGGCCTCTTCATGACCTGTCATGTTGCTCTGTGTGGGCACCCATCTTGTGCGCATTTGCCTGTGGTGATCCTGATCTACAGATCCCATTAAAGCAGGCAGCAGAGAATAAGCTTTCTTCAGTACCTCTGAGAGAGAAGCCTGTGACCCCTGAGAGAAGTCTGCAAGGGTGTGCGTACATGTGCACACCCGTGGCATGTATTTGAAACAAGCTGCATCTTCCTGTGGATCCCTGGCTATGATACACTTCTCTTTGATTTCCTTTTCTGGGTTTGAGAGCTATCCTTTCATTTCAGTGTAGGTTGAGGCCTGATATCATGCCCCTTTATTCACACACACACACACACACACACACACACACACACACACACACTTCCCTTTCCCTAAACTTAATCTCCATGTAGACTCTCTTCACAGATAAATAAATGTGTTCTGTACTAATAGTTGACTCCCAAAATCCATTTTACCCCAACGGTTAGTATAAACTAAGGTCACTCTCCTTGCTACTGAGTGGGTTAAAATACACATGTAATCTAGTCGTGGCCAATGAGCCACAAGAGAGTCTCCTGCTTCTGGGAACAGCTTTCTGGCTCATTACAGAGAGAGACAATTCTCTCCTTCCTGCACTGTTGACTTTGTTGTGTCTGCAGGTGATACAGACACAGACACAGAGGTGACTGCAGCCACCTCTCCATCAGCCCAAGACCAGGGCCAGGAAGACTGTCACAAGGCTGGGCTGGAGGCTTGATGTACCATACCTAGAGCCCACACTAACTTTGGAATTACTATGTGAGACAGCAGATTTGATTGTTGCATATGCCTATCTGAGTTGAGTTTTCTATTACTTGCAACAAAAATTAATTTGGCTGATTCAGATGCACTGGTTTTTAAAATTTCGTATATTATTTGTTTTTGCCTGCGCTGGGTTTTTGTTGTTGCATGCAGGCATTCTCTAGCTGTGGTGAGCGGGCTTCTCACTGCTATGGCTTCTCTTATTGCAGAGCACAGGCTCTAGGAACATGGGCTTCAGTAGTGCGGTGCAGGGGCTCATTAGCTGTGGCTCATGGGTCATAGAATATGCAGGCTTCAGTAGTTGTGGCTCACAGACTAGTAGTTGTGACACATGAGCTTAATTGCTTCACGGCAAGTGGACTCTTCCTGGACCAGGGATTAAATCTGTGTCCCCTGCATTGGTATGCAGATTCTTATCCACATCACCACCAGGGAACTCCTCAAGTGTGCTATTTTTACGGACAACCATAGCTGTTCCGTGGCTTTGGTATAACCACTTGATAACTGCTAACATTCCTTGAGTTTAGACCATATGCCAGGTATTTATATAAAGGAGAGTGTGCTGACTTGTTTTAAAAAGTGATGTTTCTCATAACCAGTTCATTCATAATCCTTCTCCATTCCTACCCACGGACACTTGTTACCACATTAGTTAGTATAACATCAAATGGTAGATGTGTAAATGCACCAAAAACTGATGGTAAATGAGTTGATCAAACAGGAGTCTTGTGGACCATTTCTATTACTTCTAAGAGTCTGGACACAATTATGGAAAGAACTGCCTACTTATCAATAGATATAAAAATACTTTAGATTTTAATATAGCATCATACTTTCAATCAAAACCATAAGGATGAAGTTATTATCTGAGATTAAATCAATGCAAGAGTGTCAAGAGGAGTTTGCTATCCACTAGTTTTAAACTGAGGCTTCCCAGGTGGCTCAGTAGTAAAAAATCCTCCTGCCAATGCAGGAGATGTGGGTTTGAGCCCTGTGCTGGGAAGACCCCCTGGAGAAGAAAATAGCAACCCACCCTAGTATTCTTACCTGGGAAATCCCATGGATAGAGGAGCCTGGCAGGCTACAGTACATACAGTTGCAGAGTTGGACACCACTGAGCGACTAAGCATGCACGCCTTTTAATTTTGCATCCTGTTGATATTATTGCCAAGTATTAGGATTAAATGAAAAATTAAAAACATGTGCTGAAATATAATACAGGTGAAAAATGATGAGAACACAAAAAGCTTAAGGATGAATTTAATTTGTCATGTACTTAACACTGACATGAGACATAAGTTTTCAGTTGTCATGATGTCAGTTTGAGCCTTGCTGCTAACTTCTGCACAACAAAAGTGACATGGCAGTGGAGAGAGAAAAGTGGAAGTGCAAATGATGATGAATTGCACCACATGTAATTTACATATCCAAGGTTTGTGCTTTGTGTGCCTTGGAAGGTAAGAACACAGCAGAAGACAGATCATGAGAAGGGACAGTCAGGTTACACTGCTTTGTGTGTTTATTTTTTCAAGTCCATTGTCGGCCCTTAAAATAAGCATAGCAGATTTACAATTTTAATTCTAGAATTGTGGTAAAATCAAATCTTAAAGTACAGAAAGGATATCTTAATAGTATAAAAGTTATTGAAGATTTTGACATGGCTGGAAAGTCAAAGCAAAATTCCCATCATTGTGTCTCCTTTTCGGTTGTTTTTAGAAAACTTGCTGCTCCTGAGTCTCCCTGGGAAGACAGATACCTTGGGAGCAACCTTCATAGGTTAAGGGACAGCTAGGAAATAGGCCTAGAGAAGCAAAAGTTGCAGGGAAAATGAAAAGCTGATTGGAAAGTGATATGACTGAGAGGATGATGGTAGTGTTAGGTACCAGATACAGATGACAGAAAGGCTACTGTGTAAGTGGTGATGGTACTGGTGCCACCGGGGACGAGATCAAGCAAACAGGATATGATGGTGGCTGCAGGGTTAGAAATCAACCATGGAACAATTGTTCATGTTCTTTGAGTTCAAACTGCCTGTCGGTGTTGTGCCAAATACTTTACCTCCACTGTTTCTCTTAATCCTCATGTTAGCCTTGCGAAGCTGGTATTATCATTAACCTAATTTCACTGATGAAAATAAATGGTACAATTATTGATACAATGGACATGAACCTGGGCACACTCCAGCAGATGGTGAGGGACAAAGAAGCCTGGAGTGGGGCAGTCCATGGGGTCTTGAAGAGTCAGACACAGCTAAGTGACTGAACAACAATAAAAACTGATGCCTTGCAGAATTTGGTTTAGAATCCAGGTGGTCTGATTTCGGGGTGGGCATGCTTAACCATGGTGCTATATTCTTTCATAGTTTAAAATTTTAATGTATGGGTAATGCAATCACTGTTTGTCTACATGGTAGGTTTTCAAAATAATTTTATTTAGTTGTGCTGCGTGGGCTTCTCGCTGCGGTGGCTCCTCTTGTTTCAGAGCACAGGTTCCCGGGCTCTAGAGCACAAGCTCAATAGTTGCGGCACATGGACTTCGTTCCTCTGTGGCACATGGGATCTTCCAGGACCAGCAATCAAACCTGCATCTCCTGCTTTGGCAGGTGGATTCTTTAACACCGAGGCACCAGGGAAACCCTATATGATAGTTTTAATACAAATTAGAAAAGACCAAGGGGCCCTGCCCACCACTGAGGGAAACACAGACTCACAGCTGAAGTTTAGCGGGCAGTTGGCACCTCTGATCAAGGAAATAGGTTTCCTTCCTTTAAGTAATGACAGCCCTTGCAAGTGCACCTGCTTTGGATATCAGTGCACCTGCTTTGGATATCAGTGCCTCCTCAGCGAGGCATCTTATTGCACACAGACTTTACAACTACATGAAGGGGTTTAAAAAAATGTGTATTTTAATCAGTTGAGTCTTATTCACAAGCACTCTGCACAGATATTCCCTGTTCCCTTCTCTATTCTGCTCTGTGCTCAGAAAGGCTGACCTTTATGGGCCCCATTAATGGGCTTCCTTGCCTTCTGGCTTCCAGTTAGCTTCATCCAATGGGAGGTTACCAGCCAGAAGTCTGGAGGAAGGAGAAGAGTGAGGCTGGGGTATTTTCTACCCTGTCTGCCTCCCTATTGAGCCAGAAGCTTGGGTCCTCTCCTAAGGTCTCAGCTTCTCAGACAGCTTTTGGTTCCATAGCTTCAGAGAGAATTCTGTCTCCAGGTCCTGGTGGCCACTTCTTGTAGCCCTTCTAGCCTGGAAGGGATGCAAAGTTCCCTTCTGTTGTTAAGTCTTCAGATGCTTCATCATTCCATGGTCACTCCCTAACTCTGCCCACACTTCTGTAAATAGTCCCTGAATTAAATTCGCCTCAGTTTCCCTGTATGAGTGAGCCATTTGTTTCTTGCCAGGACCCTACACAGTGGAAACAAACTTTGACTATTTTAAGTGAAAATAGAAATTGGGGAAAGCATGTTAGGAGTCACAGAAAGGCGTGGAGGTGGGAAGATCAGGGTGGGAGATAAAGCAGGAACCCAGGGACCTCTGGAAAGCTGAAGAGCAGAAATGACACTGAAGTCATTCAGTGGGAGGAGCCTAGGCCACCCACTGCCACTGCTTGTATGCCCACCAAATGTCCCTGTGTCCTTCAGCCACCAACTCAAGGAGAAGGCCCACTTGCCTGAGTCTACATGACACATCCCCATGTTGAGCTGGGCAGTGGAGAGTGGGCATCAGGCCCCTTTGGCTATTGTGATAGGAAATGGACTCCATTACCCATCAAGACCACACCCAAAAAAAAAAAAAAGACCACACCCAACAGTTGAATACTTTAAAACAAGGAATCAGGAGATGCTAATAGCAAGTACCACTCCCCAAACAAGGACAAACATAACTATAAAAATAAAATAGTGTGAAACTGCCTTAACAATACGAGCATCTAAAGCAAATTTTCCCAAAAGATGAAGCTTCATGCAGAGGTAGGCACTTCTCAACAAAGTGCCTCAGAGAGAAGGACCATACCTAAAGTTCTTATACATGAAAAAGCTTTACAAGGTTTTAACCTTGGCGAGATATAAAGTTGCCTGTTACATCTTAACAAGGTGTCCACATTGCCCCTTTCTTAGAACCATCCTTTCAGTGGATTGTCTGCCCAAAAACCAGCCATTCAAGAACCAGGAGGTTCAGATACCAGTAACTTCAAATCAACTTATTGCTAGGGATTAATTGATCATATCAACTTGGGGCTAGAAATCGGCCCCAACAATTTAAAAAAAAAAATCTGTAAGTTTCTTAAAGTTAATTCTTCATTTCTATCATCACTATTGAAAATGTAACAATAAAGAATATAGGTTTTACTGTGAACTCAAAACAAACAGCTTATTGAAGAAGTTGAAAGATAATACTATTTTATTATATTTGTTGACTGTTGTATTTATAGTTCACACAATTACCAAATCTAGCATAAAATTTAGACTATTTACATTTATAGCCCTCTGGAACTGCATTTTACCTCATCTTCAAAATTAACTTACTTCACAAAGACAGAGCTGAAGAGTTATAAATTTGAATATGCGTTTTACTCATCATGAAAGAGAGCGCAATACATATCCATAATTGCCCCCCAGAGGTTTCTTTATATAGTTACTGTTATCAGTAAGAGGAAATTATTTGTTTTCAAAATAAAATTACATTGACATGATGCCTATAATTTTTAATTGAGAATATGTATTCTGTTAAATTAGGTTTGTCGGTTGTATAGACATTTTTATTTTTAAAATATTAATTTACTGGATAAATGTGGAGTAAACAGAACATGTCCAGGCCAGTGAGAAGATTTCCAGAGCTGCCAGTGAGATGATTTTGTTTAGCATGACATGTGATAAACAATTGAGATGGGCTTTTATGATACAATGGGCATTTAAGATTTTAATTCAAGATGTAACCTGTTTCCTATGCTCATAGGTCTTACATGCTCTTGTGTAGACGATATACATACAAAAAACAGTAAAAAGTAGAAAAGATCTACAGTTTTTCTGTGATTATGTTGTCAATCCAATACTCCTATAACCTGTCATCTTATAAAGCAAACATGAATGCTACTGCTCTAAACATGTACAAATTTGATGGCCTACAATACTTACCAGTTGCCTGCTGGAGACAAGGAAGAAAGTAGATTGAGCCCTTCTTTTCAAGGAAGTGATAATATCTACGAATCGTTCCCTTCCAATTTGAAGAACGTGCATCTTCCCCTAACACAGCCTTTGCTGTTTAAAGCCAATGAGCAGATCTTTCCAAATAAATTGGTAGGCTGTCAGCTGTTTTAATAAGCAACATCTGCAAAATCAAATCACTAGGTACGATTCAGTGATTAATGTGGCTCGGTATCCTGGATACCTGGAAATTCACGGCCAAGAAGAAGCTATTGCCTTTCACTGGCTTCTCACAGTCTGTACTGCCCATCTCTAGACTGGGATGTAGAAAAGAGGCTGGTCCACTCAGCCTCCTGGCTTCTCTGACTGCACGTGCTCCCTGCAAATAAATGGAAATGGGCCACAATTCTCCTGTGTCAGGACACGGTCAGCATAAGTGGGAATACCAACTGGTAGGCCTGTAACATCTAGTAGGTTCCTAGTCCCGCGCTCCTTTCTCTGCTGGATCAGGTCGCACTTGAGAGAAAAAGGAATATCCTGAAAGTTCATTTGCTATTTGCAGGTCAGGGAACACGACTGGATTAGGAGAATGGTCTACTGCTGCTTTAGAAGATATTTCATAGGCATTTTTGAGGATGCTGATTTTCTAGGAAGGAAAAGCTCTGATTTCTGGACTACAGTGTACAAAAAAGTTATTGCCAAATCCAGCATGGACCTGTCATTTCCAAATTTTGGGGATGGGGGAGGGAGGAAGGGCTATGTATTGTGATGGTAGGTCTCATCTGTCTTATCTACCTTACCACCTGATATATGGCAGCCATTAACTAAATATTTCTTAAGTAAATGAATAAACAAATAAGCAGTAAAATTTTTTATGGCAGTGGCAGACAAATTCATTTTGAAGAATTTTTCTGGGTCTTTGTGGTTAACAACCTAAAGGGAGACAGTAGAGAGTGATTCTTTAAAATGCTGCTAAATTTTGCTTAAGTAAAACCATAAATGAAAATCTGAGTTCACAAAACAAAAGGAGATTATACGCTTCACAGTTACATGGACATATGCTTTAATGAAGGGGGGGTTCCTAAATGCTGGCTTTTAGTGTGGTGTTAATGCTGGTGTTTTCTCAGGTTCACACTCAAAGAAGAAAAATCAGCTCAATGCATTGTTCTAAAGAACTGTTCTTCATTCACAAACTGACCTTCCTCCATTTCTGTGGTTAAAATACTTAAAAAAGCAAAATAAAATAATGAAGCTAGTCTATACTTCTGGTTGTTTATTTTCTTTTAATGCTCTTTGTTGTTGCTGTTTTACTGGCTAAGTCGTGCTCAACTCTTTTGTGACACCATGGATTGTAGCCTGCCAGGCTCCTCTGTTCTTGGGATTTCCTGCGCAAGAATACTGAAGTTGGTTGCCACTGTCTTCTCTGGGGGATTTCCCCAGGCCAAGGATCAAACTGGCATCTCCTGTGACTCCTGCATTGGCAGGGGGATTCTTTACCACTGAGCCACCTGGAAAGCCCTCTAATGCTCTTACTTGCCAAATAAAGTTGACAACCCTACACGGGTTCTCTAGTGATTTAAAACACTACTTAATTGGTTTCTGAAATCCAAGTAAGATTCATTTTGTAAAAGCATACAGCATTCTTAAAGAAACCTACATATTGAATAAAGGAAGACAGTATAAGCTGGGCCTTAATTACTGAAGACAATAGCAGCCGACAGGTTTTGAGTGACTGCTCTGTGTTGAGCACTGCTTTCAGGGTTTTTAAAAATGTATTTATCATCTAAATTTTAGAGTAGCCCAAGGAAGAAACATTATTTTTATCTCCATTTCACAGATAAGGGACTCTAGACAAACAGCCTAGCCCTTGCCCCCAAAGACACAAACTATATCCAGTAAAAGAGTAGAAGGGCTTCCCAGGTGATTCAGTGCATAAAGAATCCTCCTGCAATGCAGGAGATGTGGGTTTGATCCCTGGGTCAGAAAGATCCCCTGGAGGAGGGAATGGCAACCTACTCCAGTGTTTTCGCCTGGAGAATCCCTTGGACAGAGCGGTGCTTACATTACAAAGAAATTGAGCGACCTGACATGGCAACCAATACAAAAACATTGCTTGTTAACATCGTCTAATGATTATGGAAATGAAGTTTCAATCAGCATACAGATTATAATCTCCTATCCAAGACTCCTAGTAATTTACATTTAAATCAGAGTCCCTCCCATTGTTAATTTATCAACAAAATTCTTGACCTATTTTCAGCTTCAGTATTTACATAGGTATTGCTTCAAGCAACATCCAAATTGCTTAGTGAAGTCGTTCAGTCGTGCACGCCTCTTTGCGACCCCATGGACAGTAGTCTGCACCAAGCTCCTCCATCCATGGGATTTTCTAGGCAAGAGTACTGGAGTGGGTTGCCATTTCCTTGTTTCTTAAGCTCTGTTTTATTAACAAGTAACAGAAAACAGAACAAGAAAATGTTTTCAGTGGAGCATTTCAACCAAGTAAGGGGTGAAAGCACAACACTGGTCAATCTAGTTATCAGGATTAAGTAAATTTAGGGAAAATCCAACTTACAGCGAACAAATCCAAAAGTTACATTCCAGTTCATTTATTAAAAAAAAAAATAAAACCCCCATCTTCCAAATGCTTAAAAAGAATTAAACTTCAGCTTAAAAAAAGCATTAAAATAAATTTAGAAAGTATTAATCTTCTATTAATATTCATCCCAACAGGTTCTTACTTAAAATGATATCGCAAACTTTAGTGGGAACTCACATATTCCTCTGCAGTCAGAAATCCAAATATAACAATACAAAGAGGTCAACTAGGATGCAAAATCCATAATAAATGAAAAGCAAAACTGATCAAACTAGACTTTTTGAACGCAATGCCAAACTTTCCTTTCCCCAAATTATCAGCAAACTGAAATGAAAGACAAAAATTTTTGCTTTCAAAACGTATCATACTCTTGTAATGGAAAAAATGATTTGGCAGGTTAAGGTTAGGTTTCTATCATTCTATTTTCTATTTAACACCATTAACCAAAATATTGCACTGCGTTAAGGGAGTTGTTATTTCAATGGCAACGAAATACAAATTTTAATACTAGTAAGTTCTAGGTCTCTCAGACAATAGTGAATCAAGAGCTTATGCAGTTTAAGGAAATTTTATGGATTTCCATCCCTCAATCCCGACAGCTGGAGTGTGCACATCCAATCCGAATACCTTGTTAGGCATACAGGACTCTACTTTCCGACACTGCATATATTAATAACTCCTGCACAAACTCTTTCAACTTTCTGGCTTCTGGTCAAGTACCCACCCCTAGTCCACATGCTCTAGAAAAACACAGGAACCAGTTTCAGGACATGGTTACCCACCTAGTACCCTACGCTCCACCCCGAGACTACCGTCCTCCCGCTCTAGCCCAGCCCAGCGAGGTCGGCCCAGCCAAGCGGAGCCGAACACTGCCTACTACGGCCCAGCTCCGGCTCTCGGAACTTCCCCCGCCCACTCCGTCCACGTGAGCAGCACCCCGCCCCCTCACCGGCGCTGCACCAATCAGCAGCCCCCTTAACCAGGCCAACGCTCGGCTTTCAAAAAGTCAGCTTACTCCTCCCACCTCAGTCCCGCCCCTTTCCTACCTCTCCGCCCCGCCGGCCCCTCCCACCTCCCCAAATCCTCGTTCCCTTCCTCCTCTCCCGTTGCCCGCTCCCTCTCTCAGGCTTCGCCCCGCCCCACCCGGGAAAGCGCGCTCGCTCTCTTCTCGCGAGATTTGAGCGTCCCCCTCCTCCTGCCGCGGCCGCCCGCCTCTCCCTCCGGTCCTCCCACCGCCCCTCCCCCCAATCTCGCCACTCTCAGGCTCTCCTCCCTCCCTCCTCCCCCGCTCCACCCTCTGGGCCGGATCTCGTCTCGCTGAGGCGGAGGAGGAAGAGAAGGAGGAGGAGGAGGAGGACGTTCGACCTGCGCAGTGAGATGTTTGTACGTCGCCGCCGCCGCCGCCATCGCGGAGGAGCGCGATAAAGAGCCGAGCTGGGCGTGAGGTGGGTACCCCGCGGAGCCGCCGCGCCAGCGCAGTCCCCCAGCCGAGCCCGAGGTGCCGGAGACCGAGCCGCCGCTGCCCCCGCCGCGGCCGCCCAGGGGCCGGCCAGCTCCCCAGCCCAGGCCGGGGGCCGCGCCGCCGCCTCCCCCAGCGTCGCCCCTCGCCTGCCTGCCCGCCTTAAATGTGACACCGGCGCCTCGGAGTGCGACCCGAAGCCGCCACCGGGGAGGGGACGAGCACCATGTCGAATCTAAGCAAAGGCACGGGGAGCCGGAAGGACACCAAGATGCGGACCCGGGCCTTTCCGGTGAGTCTCTTCTCGGCGCCTGGGACCCCGGGTCGGGGGACCCGGCCGACAGACGAACGCGAGGCCCGGGCTGACCTCCCCCCCCCGCCGCCCCCGAAACAGACCCCAGGCCCGGCCTCCCATCCCCCACGCCGCCGGTCGCGGGGCGCTAGCTTTCCCGGCAACCGGGTGGCGCGGGGCCCCGGCGCGGCCGCCCTCCCGGGCCGTTCCCCGCGCCCCCGGCGTCCTAGGCCGGCGCCGCGCCCCCCACCCAGAGCTGCGCCTTCGGTCGCCCCGCGGGCGTCGGCTGCGGCCGGGGCCCCTCAGCCGGTCCCGGCACCTCGCCGCGCTCCTGGGGTGTAGGCCCAACCCCTTGCACCCCGCTCCTCGCTGCTGCTCGGTCCCCGGGGCTCCCAGCCCTGCGAGGACGGGGACCGTCTACGTTCTCCCGGTGTGGGGTGTGTGTGTAAGTTTTCACGTGAGGTTTCGCAGCAGTTGAAAAAAAATCACCATGCCTAAAGGATGGCCTGCCAAAAGATGCCGGGGACGGACCTCTCCCGCTCTTCCCCTCCCCGGGAAGAGCTCTGCCGTCCACCTACCCTCGACGCGGTGACAGACGTTCCGCGCAGTGCTCTGTAGTAATACGCTAACAACGCCGGTGTGTTTACAGAATCTTTCATCCGCAACCTTCCAGTGCACTTTACAACCTCCTGTGCAGGAATGGCCTAGCCACTCAAGGGGAAGTAAGAGAAAACAAATGGGACGGTTGGTTCTTCATTTCCTAGCCATGGAAGCCCAAAAGAATAAGTAATCACCACCGTGAGTTGCTTTACTCTAGGTTTTAGTGACAGCAAAAGTATTTTTGTTTAGAAACTTTTTTGGCCTTAAATTAAGTCATACCCCTTTGGTGTTAAGTATTATAGGGTATAACTTTGGATGTCATGTGTGAATCAGATAGCCCATGGCAAGCAATTAGAGTGTAGTCTTGGGACAGAGAAACTGGGCATACTTGCTCGTGTCGCTTCTGTAACAGGTAGACGTCAAGGTGGACAGACTAGCAATTGAATAGAAGATTTTAAACCGGGACAACTAGAGAAGAAGCTGTGGTTTCCTGTCTTAGAATCACAAGCAGGTTATATTGTGTGGTGGGGGGCGGTGAAGAGAGGGTTTGTATTCACTTCTTAAAGCATGCTTTTTCTAAAGTGTAGTTTTCACTTCAGAGGAAAGATTAATGTAATTGTCTTAGTTGAGTAAGAAACCGCCCTAGAGAACTTGAGGACCTCCTTGGATTCTAAAAATTTAGAAGGAAAAAATAGACCTGATGCAGAATTCCCAGATGGTAATAAGAAAAATGTTAATGCCTATGTGAAGACTCTTCAGACTTTATGTAAATAAAGGTAGGCTATAATCAGGAGAATTAGATGTTTTAGTGCACATTAAAGGGATTTTGGATATCTGAAGTTTTTTCCCTAAGTAATCGTGAGAAAGTACAGAGAAAGTAACAAATGTTGACAGAAGAGCTCTGATCAAGCTCACTTGCACGTTTTCCTTTATAATGATAAAAAGTGAACTGGGTTTATGAATTTGTGAGTAGTGATAGTTTTCTTACTGAATCAGTTCCTACTAAATGAGCAGAATCTAGAATTATTCAGAATTTCAAATAGTGTTGTAAATTTTAAAGAAAAGTTTGCTGTTCTTGAAGTCTTGTCTTTTTCTAATAGAAGGTTATTGTTAAAAGGTGGAATAGCTCACATTTGACATCAACACAGTGTTGTGGATATTCTGATTAATCAGCTCTACCTTTATCTATGTGTAATCAACTCTCTGATCTCTTGTTTTGCCTGTCCCTACCTGTTCTTCCACTCCTTGATTCATTTAGGAAATACTGAGGACTGTGTGCCAGGAACTGTGTTATGCCCGATGTCCGAATCCCCGAGCGGGAAGAGAGAAGGCTTTCAAGACAATGCAGTTCGCAAAAAGGGAAGTTTATTGCTGACTCGAGTCAGGGCTCCTGCCGCACAGTGGCCGTGGGGTCAGAGAGCCCTGAGCCCACGCTGTTACCAAATTTATAGGGTGTGCATAAGCAGTTGGTAGCTGGCTTAAACGGATTGGTTACATGTTTGCAAAGCAATCTTATTGGCCCAAAGCTTGGCGTGCTTTTTTTCAAACTTGGGCGGTTGGCGGGCGTTTCAGCTTTCCCCTGATAGGTTCCCTCTTTCTTACTAGGCGCATGTTGATTGGCTGGCTCCAGGCCTGATAATCATGTTACCCCGGAAAACCAGGCCTACTCCTAATCTAGGCTGCCTGTCATGGCGTTAGCCCTGGCAGCCTTACACTGTTCTGGGGTCTTGGGATGTATCAGTACAGCTTCAGAGACCAATATCCCTCCTGTCTGAATCTTGTATTGTTGGGAAGAAGCTGTGGGAGAGAATTTTTCTTGTTTTAGCTGAAGAGTATCAGAGTATGTGACAGGTTACCACACAGCCCTGAAACTGACTTTTTTTTTTCAGGGGTATTATGGTCATGAGCTAATTGAGGCCTTTTCTTATCTGTAACTTGTTGCCGTCTTAAGTTTCTCTAAAATCCTTAAATGAGGTTTGCAAGTGGCTAGTGTTTGATATTCAGTACTTAGTTTCTGCTAATATTTAAAAGTGTCTAAGAGTTTTAAATTTTCTCATGGGTATTAACATCACTCATAAGTAGTTCTTACTGAAAAGAACCATTGCATTTTTTTAATATATACATTTAAAAATCACAGTTCTGTGAACTTTCATAAGGATGGCTACATAAAACCTCAGTGGTGTGATATTTCACTGATTTATTTGGTAAATAAACACGTAGAGAATTTCAGAATTTTTTTTTCCTTCCAGGTTAGCAGTCATTTACACAACTGTAGTCTGCATGGATTGCAAGTCAGAAGTAATAAATGCATCTTATTCCATAAAGAAAATGCTTTTTGTGTATTCATGTGTGCACACCTAAAACTACTGTATTTTACCATTTGAGATAAACAACTACTCTAAGGGAAATTGTAGTGTAAGCAGAGGCTTCAAATACTCCTTTCAGAGTGTGTTTTATAAAGCTGATGTGTGCAAAAGTATAAAAATATGTTTGAAGATTGTTTTGTTATCTTTACAAATTAGTAAGTGATGGTACAGGATATTTTGTAAATGTGTAAACCTACGGCAGTTGCAGTCTCATCAGTAAAATCAGGTTCTGAGAAGTTGGTTCTTTTTAAGACGGAAAACAATGAAGGACTTTCTGTATGTAACAGAGTGACGATGGAGGAAATATTTTATTTCAGTTTGTAAACTTTGCTGCAGTGGATAAAATATATAGCATCTCACATCTTTTGGGGTTTTTTGGTACCCAAAGTGACAGCAAGGGACACAAAACTTTTTAAAGAAAGGAAGCTGTAGTTGTGAAACTCCTGGAAACTCTGTGGCTTTGGACCCAAGAACGCTGTCCCAAGAAGTTCCTGCCCATATTTCCTTGCTGTTGCCATGTGTCTCACTCCTGCGCTTTTGTTTCACTCTGTAGGATTAGTTGCTGTCAGGTGAACTTTTTGTTCTTATCTTTGTAATAGTCATTCCTCACTGTCCGTACTGTAGTTGGGTGGTTTGTCCACATGGGCTTGAACAGCTTGGTTGTATTGGAGGGGACATGGTTGAATGGGAATACTGGTCTCTCCTCTGATTTGCCTTTTTTGACTTAGACCTCAGAGTTTCGGAGACAAATGGTGAAAGTGATTGTCATTAGAATGTGATCTGAAAATGGTTTCACTTATTGGTTGATAGACGCGTCCTCAGTCATGATAAGGAATCTCTGGCTGTGATGTGCATGCAATAATTCCACCTGTGTGGTATGGACAATTAATGGTAGAGAAGTTACTGTTAGATGGAACCCACAGAATGACTGATACTCGTTTGTTGTGTTCTTAAATACTTAAGAGCACAAGAATTTAAGGACAAGAGGGAAAGTTAATGTTTTTGTTTCTCTTAGCTGTAGTGATATTTGTTAGATTTAAGGGAATAGCTTTGATGTTCAAAATAGGTTTCTCTTATTTAGAATAAGTAGCTGTTGCCTAAACTACCTGGACTGTACATACAGAAAGATTGAATGAGTTGTGCAAATCGCACAGGGTGTGGAATTAACCTTTAAGTTTGGCTTGTTTTTTATTCTTTAATATTTTCTTACAGGGATGTTATGGAAATCTAGCATTCATTTAAGTATTGCTTTCACTTAGACTGACTTTTTTTCTATTTAATGGTTTTAGGCAGCTAAAACAGCTGGTTTTAGCCAGCTGTGTTATAGTTAGTATCTCACAGGCTTTAGAAGCTTAAAAATAAAAAGATACAGTAGTTATAAAGTGTCTTTGAAAACAGTTCTGAGGGGCCAAGAAAATTATTGCTACCAAATTATTAGTGCTAAAGTTATCAAATTTGAAACAGTTTTAATAGTATAGAGTATAACATGAGAATTTGACTTGTTAAAGAATACAGTAGTCACAGGGCAAGTTCGTTGAAACAAAGTAGAGAAAGTTTCATTCATTAAATGTAGCTAGGTAATAACAGTGTTTTCTCTGTTGCAACAAGATTATATTATTAAGGCTGGAGAAAATAGTGTGTCTTCCCTTTGTGATATAAATTGGGAGACCTCAGAGATAATTTTTGCTGTTATTTGAAAAAAATTATCTGTTAAGCTTAACAGAAAAAAAAATTTTGCTGTTAATCTTGGTGTTAGCAGTTTTGCTAGAGTTGTATAAAATATTATTGGACAATTTGTAGCTTTAAATAACGGAACTTTCATAGTAGTTCTTGTTTATCATTATAAAGTCAATAAAAAAGGTGCCACTAGTAAGAAATCGCTGAGCTAAAACATGAATTACAGTTAATGTGTCTATAAGTATATTGTGAAAATTATTCATTTGTAGTCTAGCAAAGCTATGAACTCATTTTAGTGGCTTTTCTAGTTATAAAAGTGATGCATATTCATGATAGAAAACTTAATAAGTGTCTGAACATCTAAGTAAGCTAATGAATCACCTGTAACCCTGCCACTTGGAAGTAAGCTGTATTAACATTTTGATGTGTTTCCTTATGATCTTACATATATGTGTAAGCACACAGTAAATTTGAGGTACCATCTTTTTATTTACTGCTTTTTAAAAAATACAGTATCTCACTATACATTTATTTCCATGTTAAATATATCAAAAACATGATTTTGAATCAGTACCTAATACTCTGCAGTATTTTGACTTATCCATTTCCTTGCTGACGGGTTTGATTGATGCCAGTGAATACGTGCTTTCTGTATTACAGAGAATGCAACTGTGGTTATTTAGGAGCTTCCTTGGTGGCTCAGACAGTGAAGAATCTGCCTGCAATGCAGGAGACCTGGGTTGAATCCCTGGATAGGGAAGATCCCTGGAGAAGGGAATGGTTTTCTACTGCAGTATTCCTAGTCTGGAGAATTCCGTGCACAAAGGAGCCTGGCAGGTTATGCAGTCCATGGGGTTGCAAAGAGTTGGACATGACTGAGGGACCAGATAGTTTCACTTTTTCACTTATGATTATGGAATTACTGGACTCAACATAACTAATACATTGACCAACCACTTTGACCTCTAGAAAGGTAGGAATAATAATAGTTGCACTTGCTGAATGCTTATAATGTGCCACACGCTGCTCTTTGTGCTTTGCATGTGTAAACTAATTTAATTTGGATAGCTCTAGGATTCTGTTATCATCTTTTTTACAAAAGAAGTCTTGAGACATTAAGTTTTGCTTAAGGTCACTTTGCTTGGAAGTAGCAGAACTTAAGGTTCTTTTTAACCTAGGCATTCTGGCTCTAAAGTGAATGCTTTAGGAATTAATTACATCTCAAGGTTGTATCAGTTTAACTTCTACTGTATCACAGTGTCTTAGATATCTTTAATTTCATAGGTGAAAAAATAGTACTTGAATGTTTTAATGTGTATTTCTTTGCCTACTTATAAGAGTAAAACTATGGATAGTCTGTAGGGAATTTTCATTTAGTTTTACATTAGAGTATTCAGCACAGGTTTTAGAAACCTGACTAAAAAGTAGAGAGACTAGAGAGCATGATAGTTAAGAGTGTGGGCTCATACACTATCAAGAGTTTGAATGTCAGCTCTACCTCTTTCTAGTTGTGTTATCTTCAACAAGTTACTTCGCCACTTCTAACCTCAGTTTTCTCCTCTGTAAAATGAGATTGTAGGACCTGTCTTACATGGCTGTTGTGAGATAGAGAGTCAAGCATTAGAACAGGACCTAACAAACAGTGAGCAATTGTTGTACCAATATTTAGTCATGATTCTGCCACAGTTTTGGAGAAGGGAATGGCACGGTATTCTTACCTGGAAAATTCCATGCAAAATTCCACAGAGGAGCCTGGTGGGCTCACAGTTCATGGGATCGCCAGGGTTGGACACAACTAAGTGACTGAGCACACATGCCACAATTTATATGTTAAAATTGAAGGTTATTTTTGCACGTAATTTTATTTACTATACAGTTATTTTTTAAGAAGCTTACAGATTCAATTTGTGGACCACGTTAAGAAATCAGTCTCAAAGTATATATGGGTTTGGTACTGCTGGGGTGTTTCAAAAGAATGCCACTGGCTCTTGCCGGGTAGGGGTAGATTCAAAAGAGAAAATACAGTAGTGATAGTTACTTAGACATTGGAGTAAGTGTATAACCTTCCTGGGATAACTTTATTGAAGGAGTAAATACTCACTTTGTGTGTACATTCTAATATGTACATTAAAGTAAGTGTTAGTCGCTCAGTCATGTCTCAACTCTTTGCGGCCCCTTTGACTGTAGCCCGCCAGGCTCCTCTGTCCGTGGGATTCTCCAGGCAAACGGGCTGCCATATCCTACTCCAGATATGTACATTAAGTGTTTATCTAAAACTACATTTTGTTTTTATTTCCTTCCTTCCTTTTCTTCCACCCTCTTTTTTTTTTTTTTTTTTTTGTTTCACTCATGAACTAGGTTGTGGTCCCTGCCCGAAGTTTATACCAGGTCCCCTTTTCAATCCTGAAGTATTAGACACAGTGTGGATGAGTAGTGAATGATTGATTAAATGAGCAACTAATCCTTGAAGCCAAACCACAGTAATCGATGACTTAGCTAAGTCGATTCTGGGAGTATTCCAAAATATTTGAACTCTTGCAGCTGTAAGTGAAGCCTTAATTTGTAGGTCATTAATGATCGTGTGGCAGTTTTCCTTAAAGGTTAGTTAGGCTAGTCTCCTAAAAACAGTGACTTGAAGGTAAAGATGTAGGTGTGTATTGGCAGTTACTTTGGATTGCGTGTCAGAAGACCTACTTGCTAGTCTAGTCTTTTCTGTTTACTAGCTTTCTCTACATTTTACTCGCTCCACTGTGACGCCTTCCTCCCAGCCAGTTAACCATACCTGGCAAGGCCCTTCTTTCATGGCAGATTGACTACCATCTGTCACCTCTACCTGTTGTGGGAATTTGTCACCCTCTTTTCATCTGAAATTTACCTTTGACCTGAGGATACAGGCTTATCTTCTTGAATTGAGGTGTCCTATTCCCTTGTAGCTCAGTTGGGAAAGAATCTGCCTGCAATGCAGGAGACCCGGGTTCGATTCCTGAGTCGGGAAGATCCCATGGAGAAGGAAATGGCAAACCACTCCAGTATTCTTGCCTGGAAAATCTCATGGACAGAGGAACCTGGCAGTCCATGGGGTCACAAGAGTCAGACATGACTTAGCGACTACACCACCACCATTTCCTTATAGTCCATGAATCTTTGGGCCCAGATGCTAATGATTGCCGCATCTATCACTCTTGTGGCTTGGGCCCTTCTGTACTGTTCTTTGAGTGATTCCTTTGACTGTCTCCTAACTTCTTACACATGTTCCCTCAGTCATTGAAGACTTGCATGCATTCTTCACAGATATTCTCTCTAGTTTAAGTTGTAACTTTATCCAGTGCGTGTGGGCAGACATTCATTTATTCATTTTAATGTATGTTTATTATGTGTTCCTACTGGCACTAAATAGTAATGGGGATAGATCTGGCCTCTTCTCTATTACTGTGGTCTTCACTCTGTCTTGAAACTTGTTTTCCAGCTACTTTAGAAATGTTAAAACTTCATACCACATTCTGTTCTAGTCCCTTCATTTATTAGGTGTAAGACTTAAGCGAACCACTTAACCTCTGCCTGTTTTCTCTTTTGTAAAAGAGAAGAAAACAACAGTACCTACCTCATAAAGTGGTTGTAAGGATAGAGTCGATAACATATAAAGTTCTTACAAGTGTCACATAATAAACACTATAAATAAATGCAACCTGTTATTATTGAATTATTCTATCCTACGTGTTGCTTGTTTTCTTCTCACATTAAATGTGCTCTGGGATCTCAAGAAGACCCAGACTTCATTCTCCCAGGCTCTGGGGCCTGTTACCAGTTGCCACTTTTCCTGTTGTCTCCCAGGGCAAGGTCGGAAATACAAGCGAAAAGCATCTTGAACCATTCCATTCATCTGTCTTCACTGCTCATATTTTTTAAGACTATGGGGCACTCCTGGAGAAAATTCCGAGATTGTGGTCTCTAACCTTGCTGGACTTTCAGTGCCTCTGGGCAATTTTTTGTGTCCCTGTAAGCTCCGGCTCACTTTTTGCTGCTTGAACTATTTCTGTCGTTGTCCTCAAGCTCTTTATTGAGAATTCTCTTATCTCTCTTCTTCAGGAAACTTAACTACCAACGTTATCTTGTGTAAGTACATTTAGCTTTGATCTTTTTCAGTTTCATTCATTAACCTGTATCTTTACTTATTCTCAGCTCCTTCCCTTGGGACTCAGAGAAGTAAGATGTTCCTTTTTCTGTCTTCTCTACCATGGTAACTACCATCCCATCTCCTTTGATAGCCCCATCTTCAGAGAATAGTCAGTATCTCCTTTATTAGAATATGATTTTCTTTAGAGAAGGCAGCAGGTCTCTTGGTATTGATCTTTGTCAGTGCTTTACAGTAGCATCCAACAATGTTGAGTGAATGAGCTGACAGACTCTTTATAGTTTGTTTTCTCATCCTTTAGATGGGCACTATAGCAGTCTTTCTCACAGATTAACTGTGAGGAATAAAAGAAATATTAGAAAGTGCTTGCTAATAAACAGTAAGATCACTGAGGCTGCTAAAATCATTTTCTAATCATAAAGTTAGTATTTCCAAGCATAAACGTAGTGTGTTCATGTAGAACAGGTATTGTCAAACTCTTATAGGGTCTCTGTGCTTAGTCGCTCAGTCATGTCCAACTCTTTGCGACGCCATGGACAGTAGCCCGCCAGGCTCCTCTGTCCATGGGGATTCTCCAGGCAAGAAGACCGGAGTGGATCGCCATTCCCTTCTCCAGGGGATCTTCCCTGCTGAGGGATCAAACCCAGGTCTCCTGCATTGCAGGCTGATTCTTTACCATCCGAGCCACCTGGGAAGCCTAAGAGTGGTGGAGTAGGTATCTTCAGAAATCTCCCTCTCTAGCCATTTAGAGCCATTTTCATATTGTTCTTTGTATAGAAGATTTCATTTTAAAAAGTTCTGTTGCTTTAAAATCAGTGAACAATCCAGCATTTTTAAAGTTGAGAGTCCTACTTTCCCAAGTTGATGCCATTAATGAGAAATTGAGAACAGATTCTGAAGTTGCTTTAACCACTAATCCAGAGCCTTTTGCTACAAGAAAACATGCCTTCTTTCTGTTTTTAAAGTTGAAAATGTAATTAAAATTTCTTAATTTGACTTCCATTTATTTAAGTGAACTTTGGGTAGGATATGGACCTGAGCTTGCTCTTTAGATGAGAAAGGTTCTGGCTAAGCAAGTGAATAAAGACTTCAAAGAGATACCTTTTACCTAGTTTAAGAAAATACAAGATTCCTTAGAGATGCTTTTCTGTAAAAGCAAGCCATCATTTCTAAGAGGAATGCTTTAACATACTGATTGCAAGTCATTCTTATCTAAAGCAGCTCTTAACTGAGCAATACTTAGCCAGTCTTCTCTTCTCCCCGTCCTCTTGAAAGTAATAATGAAAAACTCTTCCCCCTTTCCTTTTCAATTTAATAGTATGAGAAGTTGATTTATGAGATTAATAACTGCATCATGTTGAATGTCTCCTTTGAGCTCGGCTCTGATTTAGGCTCTGTGAACTATAATTATCTCAAATTTTCACAACAGTCTTTAGATGTTACTTCTGAAGGACTGATGTTGAAGCTGAAACTCCAGTACTTTGGCCACCTGATGTGAAGAGCTGACTCATTTGAAAAGACCCTGATACTGGGAAGGATTGAGGGCAGGAGGAGGAGGGGATGACAGAGGATGAGATGGTTGGATGGCATCACCAACTCAATGGATGTGAGTTTGGGTGAACTCCGGGAGTTGGTGATGTACAGGGAGGCCTGATGTGCTGCGGTCCATGGGGTTGCAAAGAGTCGGACATGACGGAGCAACTGAACTGAACTGTTTTAAATCTGTCCTGTGGCTCAGAGTGAAGTGAAAGTCGCTCCGCTGGGTCTGACTCTTTGCGACCCCATGGACTGTAGCCCACCAGGCTTCTCTGTCCATGGGATTCTTCAGGCAAGAATACTGGACTGGGTTGCCATTTCTAGTAAAGTAATGTGTATTCCATATACACCTACGGAAGGGCAGAGCTGGGATTCAGATCCCAGGTGTATCTGACTCAGAAATTCATGTTCTTTCCATTACATCACACTGCCTTAATTATATTCAGTCAAAAACTTGCTAGATTCTGAGGAAGGAAATGGCAACCCACTCCAGTATGCTTGCCTGGTAAATCCCATGGACAGAGGAACCTGGCGGGCTACATTCCATGGGGTCGCATGGAGTCAGAACACAACTTAGCAACTAAACTGCCTTGCAAAATATAATAAAAGTACTGGTTTAAAAAAAGAATTTACTAGTTTCTGAAATATTTACTTTCCTAATAGGAATATATTGGGAAGTTAATTCTAAGCTTGCCCTTTAAATGATTACCAAGGGGTGGATCCATGGCCCCTGAAACTTATACACTTCAGTGCTCTCTTTATAAAAGAATTTAAAATTAGTTTTCAGGTCTTGGAAGGAGCTTCTGCAAGTTTAAACCTCACTAGATTCAAAGTGTGTGTACCTCTTGCGTGCAAGTTATAAGAACTTTAACTCAATGGAATCCTATGTTGTTCAGTAAAATTGGACTATATATAGTGCTTAAGGGGGTCCTAGTGTGTATTGACTTTAATAAAGTGGTCAAAATCATAGCCTATAAGAAAGATACATTAGTTAATGTATTTCTAAGTTAACACTTTGCTTTTTAAGTTGAAGATTCATAGAAGATTCATAGTACACATTGTTAAACTTTTTTCATTTATTAGAAATTTATCTTGTTAAATATTTCAAAAAAGTGATTCCTTGAAGTTAGTGTGTTTAAATACTTTTATATATAATTTTTTGTGTCTCAGAATATACTAAGAAGTGTAGGTTAAATAGTGTATGAATCTTGGAGTACAAGGATCAGATACTTTAAAATAGTTTGCTTTTCTTCATGGTATATGCAAATGAGATATGAAAGAAGTGTATTACTTTGATGAGCGTTGTTCGGTCACTAAGTCATGTCCAGCTCTTTGTAGAGGACATGGTTTCCCTGTCTTTCGCTATTTCTCAGAGTTTGCTCAAACTCATATCCATTGTGTGGGTGATGCTATTCAACCATCTCATCCTTTGTTGCCTCTTCTCCTTCCCTCAGTCTTTACCAGAATCAAGGTCTTTTCCAATGAGTTGCCTCTTGGCATCCAGTGGCCACAGTATTGGAGCTTCAGCCTCAGTCCTTCCAGTGACTATTCAGGACTGATTTCCTTTAGGATTGACAGCTTCAGGAGACTCAAGGGTTGTCTTCAGCACCACCATTTGAAAACATCAATTCTTGGACTCTCAGTCTTCTTTATGGTCCAACTCTCACATCCATGCATGACTTCTGGAAAAACCATAGCTTTGACTCAATGAACCTCTGTCAGCAAAGCGATGTCTGCTTTTTTTTTTAGTATGTGTCATTTGTCATAGCTTTTCTTTCCAGGAGCAAGCGTCTTTTAATTTTATGGCTGCAATCACTGTCTGTGGTGATTTTGGAGCCCAAGAAAATGAAATCCATCATTGTTTCCACTTTTTCCCCATCTGTTTGCCTTGAAGTGATGGGACTGGATGCCATGATCTTAGTTTTTTGAATGTTAAGTTTTAAGCCAGCCTTTTCACTCTTTTGACCCTCATCAAGAGACTCTTTAGTTCCTCTTCGGTTTCTGCCATTAGAATGGTATTATCTGCATATCTGAGGTTGTTGAGATTTCTTCTGGCAATCTTGATTCTAGTTTGGGATTCATCCAGTCCAGCATTTCACATGGTGTACTCTGCAGATAAATAAGCAACGTGACGGTATACGGCCTTGATGTACTCCTTTTCCAATTTTGAACTAGTCCATTGTTCCATGTTCGGTTCTAATTGTGGCTTCTTGACCAGGTTTCTCAGGAGGCAGGTTAGGTGGTCTGATATTCCCATCTCTTGAAGAATTTTTAAGTTTGTTGTGATCTTGGTTCATGCTGTTGAAGCCTAGCTTGAAGGATTTTGAGCATTACCTTGCTATCATGTGAAATGAGAGTTTGAACATTTTTTGGAATTGGCCTTTCTTTGGGATTGGAATAAAAACTGACCTTTTCCAGTCCTGTGGCCACTGCTGAGTTTTCCATATTTGCTGGCATATTGAGTGCAGCAGCGCTTTAACAGCAGCATCTTTTAGGATTTGAAATAGCTCAACTGGAATTCCCCCACCTCCACTAGCTTTGTTTGTAGTAATGCTTCCTAAGACCCTCTTGACTTCACGTTCCAAGATGTCTGGCTCTCGTGCATGACGGCACCATTGTGGTTATCTGAGTCCTTAAGACCTTTTTTTTGTACAGGTCCTCTGAGTATTCTTGCCACCTCCTGGAAGCAGATCTCTTCTGCCTCTGTTAGATCCTTGCCGTTTCTGTCCTTTATTGTGCCTGTGTTTGTATGAAATATTCCCTTGATATCTCCAGTTTTCTTGAAAAAATCTCTAGTAATGTATTTGCTCCTGTTTGTTTTCATATTTTAATTGTTAAAAGCTAAAAAGGCTAGAGAGAATCTGTTGTAAATCTTATGTAATAGACGGGGAAGCGGAGAACTGGAGAGGATTTACCCAGAGGATTCTCATGACTTGAATTTACAGAAGAACCATGACTTAAAAGCCTGGTTTCTGGTTAAAAACTCTTTTCTCTAGGCCAAACTAAAGAAAAGCATATAGCCTTGGTAATTTGGTGTTAACATTAGCCTATGAATTATTAGTTGATTTTGTAGTATCAGACACTCAGGTGATTTGAGTTAACATGGTTTAACAGAAGGTTCCTTAGCTCAGGACACATGGATTCCTTCATTGCTTTAACTAACTGAATAATTTTGGATAAACGCTCTAGCTTCAGTTTCTTCATTTGTAAAATTAAGAGGTTTTAAATTGGGGTTTCCTTAGGCTCATTTCTGTTCTTAAAATTTCAGTCTAGAAACTGAATGCTGGTGTGTTCTCCCGTGCGTTAGAACATTCTGTGATGTTGCAAATGTCACCTGTCTTTTCAGCTTTAGAATTTCTTTAGAATAAGAATGGTATGTTTCAGTGATGATGATTAAATGATTAGATGATGATTAAATGCTAATACGAAGGAGCGGAAAAGTTGATTATGTTCTTACATACTTCTTTTTTTGTAAGTTGGTAGTTTTAGAGCAGTTTTGAGATGTGTTGTCAGATTTTTGTAATAATTTTATGAGCTAGGCCTTTTGCTGCATTATCACATTTGGTTTATAGTTAGAGTCATTCAAAGACAAAACTAAGCAACTGTGGCAGCTTATACTGTTATACTCCCCCCACCCCCCCTTTGGATTATGTGTAGCTTATTCTGGTGTAAACTAATTTATTTAATTAAATTTAATTAATTTATTTAATTTAATGGTGTAAACAGTGTATACAGCTGTACACATTATTTCCCAACCCAGGGAACGAACCCAGGTCTCCGGCATTGCAGGTGGATTCTTCACCAGCTGAGCCACAGGGGAAGCCCACACATTATCATAGTTTTAGAAAAACTGGGTTTACCCACTAAGAATAAAACTTTATAGAGATGAAGCTACAGAGAAGAAAGGATTGTCATTTTTTAATTGAAATTCATAGTTTTAGATTGTAGGATAGAAATATGAAACTCAGACATGCGTTTAGACATGAAGTATTTCTGTCTGAAGCATTGCTATTACTACTTTGGGATTCCATCCAAAATATATGATTCTTGCTTTTCTATTATTTTCGTTTTCCGGGTAGATGTTTAAAGAGTTGGTTTATACTCATGACCTCTTATTGTTAATGTTTGGGATTTAATTGTATATTAAGAAAATAGGAAATGTTTTTATTTTAAATTGTTGATCTTATAGGTGTAATAACTAATTTTCTGAACAAGGAGAGTCTTTGAAGAGTTCCAGTGAATATAAATGTTGTATTCTCTGGATAAAAGGTGTTTCAGAATGCCGAGTAACACGTCTTTATCAGAGAAGTAGCACCAATAGGATAGTGATAGCCTTCTTGACTCAATGAAAATATGTAACAGTTGCATCTTACTTGTTGTGGTCCTTATCAGACTATGACATGTTATACATTTTTTCACATAAAATCACTCACAGAGATAACAGTTGAAAGAATATTGTTCATACTTGTTGTCAGTTGTGACTTGACTTTACAGGCTAATCTGAAAACTTAACCTACGTTTTTGAAAGAAATTATTTCAAAATTTTAAATTGATTTTTGAACAGCACTCATGTTGAGAACTGAAATGCAGATTATAATAATTGAACCTTCTGTTGATGATTTAGCTTTCTCTTTATAAATGTTACTGTTGTGTAATTTAGTGATGTTAGATGCCAGTTGAGTGTAGATCAGACTTAATTTGTAATTTCATAGTATTGTTTCAGGCTACTGTGCTTTTCTAATTGATACTCTTTCTTTCCTTCCTTGACATCGGTCGTTACTTTTGGCAGCACAATTCCAGCACAGAAGGCTGTGTGTTTCTTCTTTGTAGGAAAGAAAGAAATTTATTGAGCAAGGGTTATATGTCAGATGCTTTCACAAACTTTCTTAATTGCTGCACAGTATACCATCTTCTCCCATTTCTCTTCTTACAAGCAGATGAGGAAAGTGAAGTTGGAAAGTTTAAATAACTTGCCCAAAGTCTGAGTGTGTCCCACTGCGCTGTTTTCCTCAAAGCTTGGATCTGTGACTATCTTTTTGGTGGTTGAGGATACTTAAAGATTAAGTGATGAGCAAATGGGATTATTGTAGACATCGTAAGTCACTGTGTAGCTGTGGGTCATCAAATAAAATTCATCATTATTACTAACTCTTAACGGGAATGCCTTCACATTATCTAGGCATCATGACATGTATTAAAAAGGATATGGTAAAATAAGAGAACAGACTTGATATTACTTTGAGATGCTTATAATCTGGGAGGGAGTGTCCTTACAGAATTTATGGTTTTAGTTATATTTGTCTAGAATATTGCCATTCCACAGATACTTGTACCAAAGCAACTTTTTTTTTTTTTTTGAAGCTGAAGCTCAAAATTAAGATCAAGCATTTTTCCTTGTTTATTTTTTTCTAGCTGTGTCATTCTGAATTGCCTGGAATTTCGAAGGGGGGAATTCTCACCCTTTTCCCCCCACCCACCCTGTTCTAAATTTCTTGTTGAAAATTACTCACAGGGGACTAAAGACTTCTTGTCCTCTATGTGTAGTGAATGTGAAGAAGACAGTTTTCTTCATTTTAGTTTTAATTGGCTCATGCTGCGGTTCTCCAGCTCTCAGTAATTACAGAACTTTCAAGATGTGTAAGTATATAATAGACTGACATCCTTTTAAGTGTAGCATTTTGAAGGTTATGTTTTTATATCTTTTAATGTAGATGAAAAGACAGATGTTTGTGAAAGAAAAGAGATTGTTAGTGTTATTTTTTCTTATTTATACTTACTAGCAGGGACATTATAATCCTGGATTGGGTATAGGTAAGGGAGTAAAGGTCACTGTTTTTTTTCTTTTCTCTTTTTATTACTCTTTGAAGGTCACTTAAAAAAAATTAATTTATTTATGGCCACACGGCATGTGAAATCTTAGTTCCCCAACAAGGGATCGAAGCCATGCCCTGTGCATTGGGAGCTTGAGTCGTAAGCACTGGACAATCAAGGAAGTCCCTTTTTTTTTTTTTAATATTTTATTTTATTTGTTTGAAGGTCAGTTTTAAAAAATAGTGTTAATTTGGTTTCTAAGAGGTCTCAGTAAACCTTTCTTTTCTTGCTAAATGAATTTATTTTGCTGAACACTTTGTAACTTGAACTTGTTGGGGAAGCATGCAGTATGTTCCTAAAATTGTGTGTGCTTGGTTGTGTCTAACTCTGTGACCCCATGGACTGTAGCCTGTCAGGCTACTCTCTTCATGGCATTCTCCAGGCAAGAATACTGGAGTGGGTTGGACTTCCTACTCCAGGGGATCTTCCCAACACAGGGATTGAACCCGTGTCTCTTCCATTGGCAGGCAGGTTCTTTACCAATGAGCCACCTGAGAAGCTCCATGTACCTGAAATTAGCAAACATTAAATGTGTATATAGATGTGTATGTGTGTGCATTTTATTCTTTTGCTGAAGCATTGTTAGCACATTGCTGAGTGTATTTGCAGTTATTGCAACTTGAGTAAGTCGGTTTCTCCAATGCGATTAAAATTCTACTCAAATAATTTGGAAAGTTACTTTAAAGTGTTAGGGCTTTTAAATGACTCTGGTGTTTTTTAGTGGTTGACATTGATGACTTCAGAGTTTAACATTTAGTCCTTTTAACTTTCACTGACAGTTAAAGTTGTGTTCTCTATCAAAGATGGGTGAGACATTCATGGCATCAATTCATCACCAGTGTAGTTATCTGGCCACTGTTGTTGACATGTTCACTGATGCCAAGACCAAAGCATGTGGGAACCTGCACTTGAAGTGTATTTCCTTGGGTTTATTGTTTTTGGACTTACTTGATTTAGGGAAAGATTATAGTTGTGGGCTCCTCCTGAAGAGCCTTTTTATCCACTGTTTTTCTCCTAGTTAACATTAACTAATAAAATTAATGATTAAACATCCTTCTGAGTCATTTAGTTAGGTGAGTGGGAAAATCTGAAAATACTTGATATATGAAATTTGAGAATCCTTTGTACATTATTTGGAAAAGGTAGTTGATTATTTTAAGATTAAAATTACACTATTACATAAGCACATTAAAATATTTCTGTTTCATTGTGCTTAGTAAACTCAAATGTTTGTGTTTTCAAAATTGCATTGGTATAACATAGGTAAAACAGCATTCCCCAGACATTTGTTTATGGCCTTCTAAGTGACATTGAAGAAAAATGCACAGTCCCTTAAGTATCTCATAGTCTAATGGAGGAAAAAGATTTGTAAATGGATAATTATGGAGTAGTATGTGAGTGTAGGGAGAAGGCAATGGCACCCCACTCTGGTACTCTTGCTTGGGAAATCCCATGGACGGAGGAGCCTGGTAGGCTACAGTTCATGGGGTCGTGAAGAGTCAGACACGACTGACCGACTTCACTCTCACTTTTCACTTTCATGCACTGGAGAAGGAAATGGCAGCCCACTTAAGTATTCTTGCCTGGAGAACCCCAGGGACGGGAGTCTGGTGGGCTGCCGTCTATGGGATCACACAGAGTCGGACATGACTGACGTGACTTAGCAGCAGCAGCATGTGAGTGTAGTGATAGATATAACCTGAGTGTTATGAAAAAGTTGAGAAAGAGTTGTTAGCTTTGCTTGAGGATTTCAGGGAGAGATTTTTGGAGGATGTGACACTTGAACTGTGTTCAGAAGCTGTATAAGATATCAAGAGGCAGAAGAGGGGCGTATAAAGAAGACATGAGAGGGTGGTGTGTGGAAGGGAGGTATGGCAGTGCAGGAAGTGAATGTAAGATAGGTTGCAGTGAGTGACAGATGAAGTAGGCATAGACTGGATCATCAAGTGTTGTGTTCGCTTTTTAAAGGGCCACTGCCTCCTCCCACCCGTGCTAATAGGAGCTGGGTTTTGAACAGGGCTGTGATGCTCATGTGTTTTATTTTAAAGGGTGGATTTTGAGGAAAATAGTTTCTAAAAGGTTTTTAGAGTTCAGTTCATGATGCCTGGAAGACTGTTGCAGTCATCTAGAAGAAAGTTTTAGGGCAGCAGTATTCAGGATGAAAGATTGGAAGCATGTTTGAGAAATCTCTTGAGCCTGATGTTGGTAGCCCTTGGTGACTGGATGAGAGAGAGGAAAGAAGAAAAGTTAAGGCTTATGCTTTCAGCTTGTATAACTAGGTGGTTTGTGTTGGCCACTACTGAACTAGAGAATACAGAAAGATTTGGGTGGGTTTGAAGAGTGAGTTTACCAGAAAGTTTGGACATGATAAATTTGATTTGTGTCTGGAGGATTTTGTTGGGCATGTCCAGCATACCATAGTTTAGACTTTGGGATTACTTCTTGGCTGGCAGTATAGATTTGGGAGTAATTAACACGTTAGCCACTAATTTATCTTCTTTGAGATACGGACCAAACTTCTTCAGAAATCTGGTAAGAGCTATTGACCCACCATCCAGAAAAGAAGTGCACACACAAAATTTTGCAAAATTTTCTATGCAGTTTTAGGGGACTCCAGAATCCATTGCCAGTCTAAAACTTTGTACATTTTATTTATTTATTTTTTCAGTTTAAACAAGAAGTTTATTTAAACAACAAGACGCTTGACTTGAAGGGAAAACTATGTAGGATTCATTTCTTTTAGAGTAATTTATCCCTACTTAAAGACAGATTGCCCTACATGTAACAGCTACGTACAAAAAAGTTATAAAATTGTCCTTGGTTTTACAATGATAAATGAAAAACATTAAAATTCTCCAATCGAACAAGGTATGCAAGAATTTTTATGTTGTTCTTTTTTTTTGTTAAACAGTGAGAGCAAAATAACTTACTGGAATATAAAGATAAGAGCTGATGAGCATGCCACTAATGGAGAAAAGGGGGTATTTTCACAGAATCAGTATTTTTCCCCATCCCATCTCCATTTGATGTCGATCAAAACATACCATTGGCCATTTAGTTAAAAAAAAAAAATGCAATATGCTTGTGCACATACACCAGTTACTTTATGTACAATAAAGGAATGGGGAAGGGGAAAATGAAAGAATAGAGAAACTATACTGTAGTAGTCAGGATGTGGTGGAACCAAATTGCGGTTTTCTAATTGAGAATGTCTTCTTGGTCTGAAGGAACAGAATTCTGGAGTAAAGTAGCAGGTTCCCTTTTTAGTAGACACCCCCTGTCTGCTGCTGGAATACATCAATTGTATCTTCCATCTTCCATCTCCAACTGTGCAGGTGTGTCTGTTTCATTGATTGGCTGCCCGTCAAATCGGAATCTGATCTGCCTCATTGACAAACCCTGTCGTTCACAATAGGCTTTCATTAGTTTACTAAGTGGTGTATGCCTCTTAATCTTAAACTGCACCACAGAACCATCCTGCCTCGCCACCTTCAAATTAATATGATCGTTGTTCTCAGTCTTGACTCCTTCCTTGGGCTTTTCGTCCGCCATGGCGAGCGCCGGAGTCTCCTCAGCTGCCGCTTCACAAAAGAGGTACCAGGTCCGCACGGAACGAGCACACAAGCAGCACCAGGAGCGGCAGAAGAAGGTGGCGGCAGCGGTGGAGGAGAGTAAAACTTTGTACATTTTATTTATTTACTTATTTTTTATCTTTATAAATACTTTATAGTTGCCAGGTGGAATACTGAAATTTACATATTACTTTGAAGACAACTAATTTACAGCTCACTGAAATAAATATAAAAGAAGTCTCAGACATAAGGGACAGGTAGGAAACCTGAAATGCTGTCACTTAATCTACCTCCAGGAGCTTTGGGGCTCGCAGGTTGATCTGACCTTGAGTCAGCTTAGACACTGTGCATGACCAGGTTGTCCATCTTACCAAAGTCAAAGCATTCTTTAATTCTAGGCCTTCTGACAGATGCCAACATGTCTTCATTAAAGAATACTTTTTTCGTCTTACGAATACTGGAAATGTGTGAAGAAAGCAAGCATTAAAGGAGTGAAAGAAGTCTGGAAACAAGCAGGAAGAGATCTTTAATAGAAAAAAAGAGAGTGTGAGAATCCTATCGCTCTGAGCAGTCAGAATTGGGGATTTCTTAGAATGCTAGATGTTTATCCTCCTAAGTCTTCATTGATTTTGTTTGTAATATAAAGATGCCTTGTATTGCTTTCTGATTCAGTCATTTCTTAGTAAGATTTCATTGCAGAACTTCGTAAAACTTTGTACATTTTAGAATCCTGGGATTGTTCATAGTAGTTGGGACCATTATGATGAATGGAAATGCATGCGGACCCAGTGCAGAGTGAATAGAAGAACCAAGGACAGAGCTCTAGGGATTAAAATCATGTAAATGACACTGGAAGAATAGGCGATATGAAGTAGGAGGATACTGTTTTTGAAAGAAGGCGACATTTTATTGACTTGCATTTAGCATAGTTGTGCTCTTGTTCAGTCCCTTAAGTTGTGTCTGACTTTTAGGCTTCCTTGTGGACTATGGCCCACTGGAAACAGTGGCAGACTTTATCTTCTTCGGCTTCAGAATCACAGTTGTGTTCTTAAGGTACTTTTGTTTTAGCTGTTTGTTTGCTAAGCTTGAAAAACTATGTTTTTTCCCTGACATTTGATTTCTGTAGATGAGAGTTTAAGAGATCCTGTCACTGTTGGTCAGCATGTGAGGGATTATATAGTAGTCCCTTAGTGTCCGTGGGGGACTGGTTATAGGACCCCTGAAGATACCAGGATCTGAGGGTGCTCAGTGAAGTGAAAGTCGCTCAGTTATGTCCGACTCTTTGCAACCCCATGGATTATCCTATACAGTCCGTGGAATTCTCCAGACTGAAATACTGGAGTGGGTAGCCTTTCCTTTCCAACCCAGGGATTGAACCCAGGTCTCCTGCATTGCAGGTGGATTCTTTACCAGCTGAACCACCAGGGAAGCCCAAGAATACTGGAGTAGGTAGCCTATCCCTTCTGCAGCAGATCTCACCGACCTAGGGATCAAACCGGGGTCTCCTGCATTACAGGCGGATTCTTTACCAGCTGAGCTGTCAGGGAAGCCCTTGAAGGTGCTCAAGTCCCTTGTATACGATGCCAGAGTACAGTCTGCTCTGTATCTGTGAGTTCCATAGATATGGAGGGCTGGCTATATGGTGCCCTGGCCTGGGCTGAATTTACCAATATTTGCATTTAATCCTCGTGATAGTCTTTTGAGATAGATGTTGTTATTAAATTAAACCCACTTTAAAGTGAGGAAATAAAGGTTTGTTGTTTGTTAGTCACATTCCACTCTTCTGCTACCCCGTGTACTGTAGCTCCTCTGTCTAAAGGATTCTCCAATACTGGATTGCCATTTCTTCCTCCAGGGGATCTTCCCAACCCATGGATCAAGCCCACATGTCGTGCATTGGCAGGCGGATTCCTTACCAGTGAGCCACTAGGGAAACCTCAATAAAGATTTAGAGAAGTTAAGTAATTTTGCACAGCGTTGCATGGCTTGTGCATTTAGCAAAGCCATGACAAATCTAGGCATGGTGGGCAGCAAAATCTGTGTTCTCTACTATTAATAATAAACTGTACTGTGTTTACCAAGATTGTCAGTGATTACTGATAGTACTGCTTTACCCAGTTAGCACAGAGGGATGGGAGATGAGTCCAGTGATTTGAAAATATGGATTCTGACTCCAGCTCTCTGATTTTGGGGTAAGTCATTTAACTTCTCTGGGTCTGTTTTTGTCTTTGTTTGAGCATTTTTATGCTTCAGCAGTCACGAGAAGAAACATTTTGTCCTGTGTCTTCACCTCTACCTATAATGCACAAATACTGAGGAAAATATACATGAACTTCTTGGATTTTAAAATAATTTGTATATGTGAGAAATGATTCTTTCATTATAATGTAAGAGCATTTGTACAGTACTTGAAACTTATTAGTTTATCTTAGTAACTTCTACATTTTATACTAAAAGTATCTTAAAAATACTTTACTTTCTAATAGAAAATTTAGTAATTCATGCTGAGTAGAGACCCTTCTATATGTTATTTTTAGCTTCCATGGGATCTTTGTTACAGAGCCTGAAAAGATCATTTAAGGTTTTGCTGAACTTTTATTTAGCAGTATAATTATCTCTGGCATTTTCAGTCCACAGTAACTGCTCTTTCTTTGTTTCGAACATTCTTCTTTATATGTTCAGTATTTAACCTCAGGAATGGTGTCTTAGTCTGCCTTATTGTAACCTCTATATATACTGTCAGCAAACTGTTAAAAAAAAAACACATTTCACATGTATGGACTGTTCGAGGCCATCATTATCACATTGTCTTGTGGCCTTTATTTGTGCAAAGTTGTAAAAAGCCACATCTTATTTATATTTTATATGGATGGCATCCTCTGTATGAGGGTATCAAATAGGTTGTAGTTTAGATATAACAGTAAAGTCTCTTAAGGCTGTTTCATAGCAGTCTCTGATAGACCTGGATTTGAATAAAGTTTGAGAAACAAGATACTTGTTGTTTTCTAAAGAGTTCATTTTAAAGCTCTCCAGAAAAGATTAGAATAATAAGACTTAGTTTGAGTCATCTGCCTAAGAATCCTTTTGACTGGGAGTTGAACTTGTTTGACTGAAAAAACTGTTTTTGCCTGCCTACTCCTTCCTCTTTTCACATTCATACCCGTTGGACAGGACTTGAAGAGGATTCTTTTTTCTTTTTTTTTTTTAATGTCTTAAAAAAAAATCTCTTTCTTTATTGAGATAAGCTGTACCTATTAAACATATGCAACTTGATGAGCTTGGAGGTAAGTATTCATTTGTGAAGAGATTGCAATATATGCAATAAATATATCCATCACCTCCAAATTTTCTTCCAGCCCTGTTTGGAGAGGATTTTATTAGTTAAGTATCTTATCCATTTCAAGTCAGAAGTAGACATGAATCAGATGAGTAATTGATGTAGTGTTTCCCCGGTTGTAACAGAGAACTTGTAGGTTTTATGTGGCTGCTTACTGAGAGATAAGTAGAAAATTTATCAACAAGTGTTTATTAAATGCCAGGTATTATTTTAATGGCTGAGTTTATTCAGTAGTGAGGAAAATCCCTGCTTTCATGGAACTGATATTTGACTGGGAAGAGAGGGGCCAGGAAAAGAAATAATGTGAGGTTGGAATTTGATGGTCACTAGTAGGAGGGACGGGCTTCCCTGGTGGCTCAGTGGTAAAGAATCTGCCTGCCAATCAATGCAGGAGACATGGGTTCCATCCCTGGGTCAGGAAGGATCCCCTGGAGAAGGAAATGGCAACCCACTCCAGTATTCTTGCCTGGGAAACCCCATGGACAGAGGATCATGGTGGACTACTGTCCATGGGGTTGCAGAGAGTGGGAGACGACAGCAGCAAGTAGGAGGAGGCTGCTGCTTTAAATAGAGTAGATAGTTAAAACTTCATTTTAAGGTGACTTCATTAAAGGTTGAGCAGCGTTAGTGTTTGATAGGGGCATGAGCCGTGCAGATATCTGGGGGAAGGCCATTTCCAGACAGAGAGAATAGCAAAAACCACCTTGAAGTGAACTTGTTATCATGTTCCAAGGAATAACAAGGAGGCTGGTAGGGCTGGAATAGACAGAGCAAGGAAGAAGGATAGATGAAGTCAACAGAGATTATCGGGTCAATTAAGAGTTGGTAGGATAGTGCTTAGGACTCTGACTTTAACTCCAAGAGAAGTCACCCACCGAGGGTTGTGAGCAACCAAGTGACATGATTTGGCTTGTTTTCAGAAGGGTCACTCGGATTGCTTTATGATAGTGGGCCAAGAGCAGAAATAGACCAATTAGGAGACTGTTGTAGTAATCTGAGAGAGAATGGTGGTTTGGACTAGATTAGTAACAGAGGAAGAAGTGAGGACTTAGTTTTGGGTGCATTCTGAAGATCAGTTCAGTTGCTCAGTTGTGTCTGACTGTTTGTGATGCCACGGACTGCAGCATGCCAGGCTGTGCAGGATGGACAGGAGGTCCATCATCAACTTGCAGAGCTTGCTCAAACTCATGTCCATGAAGTCGGTAATGCCATCCAACCACCTCATCCTCAGTCATCCCCTTCTCCTCCTGCCTTCAGTCTTTCCCGGCATCAGGGTCTTTTCCATTGAGGCATTTCTTTGTATCAGGTGGCCAAAGCATTGGAGCTTCAGCATCATTCCTTCCAATGACCATTCAGGACCGATTTCCTTTAGGAGGGACTGTTTGATCTCCGTGCAGTTCAAGGGACTGTTAACGGTTTTCTCCAACACCACAGTTCAGAAGTATCAATTCTTCGGCACTCAGCTTTCTTTCTAGTCCAACTCTCATATCCATGCATGACTACTGGAAAAATAATAGCTTTGACTAGATGGACCTTTGTTGGCAAAGTGATGTCTCTGCTCTTCAATATGCTGTCTAGATTGGTCATAGCTTTTCTTCCAAGGAGCAAGTGTCTTTTAGTTTCATGGCTGCAGTCACCATCTGCAGTGATTTTGGAGCCCAAGAAAATAGTCTGTCACTCTTTCCATTGGTTTCCCATCTATTTGCCATGAAGTGATGGGACCAGATGCCATGGTCTTAGTTTTTTGAATGTTGAGTTTTAAGCCAACTTTTCCATTCTCCTCTTTAACTTTCATCAAGAAACTCTTTAGTTCTTCTTCACTTTCTGCCGTAAGGTGTTATTTGCATATCTGAGGTTATTGATACTTCTCTGGCAATCTTGATTCCAGCTTGAGCTTCATCCAGCTGGCATTTCGCAGGTTGAAAAAACAGGGCAACAATATACCACCTTGACATATTCCTTTCCTGATTTGGAACCAGTCAGTTGTTCCATGTCTGGTTCTTTTTTTTTTTTTTTTCTTTTTTCTTTTCCCCATGTCTGGTTCTTACTGTTGCTTCTTGCCTTGCATACAGGTTTCTTGGGAGGCAGGTGAGGTGGTCTGGTATTCCCATCTCTTTCAGAATTTTCCACAGTTTGTTGTGATCCACACAGTCAAAGGCTTTGGCGTAGTTATTCAAGCAGAAGTAGATGTTTTTCTGGAACTTTATTGCTCTTATGATGATCTAGCAGATGTTGGCAATTTGATCTCTGGTTCCTCTGCCTTTTCTAAATCCAGCCTGAACATCTGGAAGTTCTTGGTTTATGTACTGTTGAAGTCTCGCTTGGAGAATTACTTGTCTCCAAGTAATTGTCTGCAGTTGTCTACAAGTCTCGCTTGAGTATCACTTTGCTAGTGTGTGAGATGAGTGCAATTGTGCAGTAGTTTGAGCATTCTTAGGCATTGCCTTTCTTTGGGATTGGAATGAAAACTGACCTTTTCCAGTCCTGTGGCCACTGCTGTGAAGTTACTCAGTTGTGTCTGACTCTTTGCGACCCTGTGGACTGTAGCCCACCAGACTTCTCCATCCATGGAATTTTCTAGGCAAGAGTACTGGAGTGGATTGCCATTTCCTTCTCCAGGGGATCTTCCCAACCCAGGGATAGAACCCACGTCTCCCGCATTGCAGGTAGACGCTTTACCATCTGAGCCACCAGGGACACTGCTGCGTTTTCAAAATTTGCTGGCATATTGAGTGCAGCATTTTCACAGTATCACCTTTTAGGATTTGAAAGAGCTCAGCTGGAATTCCATCACCTCCACTAGCTTTGTTTGTAGTTATGCATCGTAAGGCCCACTTGACTTGGCACTCCAGGATGTCTGGCTCAAGGTGAGTGATCACACCATCGTGGTTATCTGGGTCATGAAGATCTTTTTTGTATAGTTCTTTTGTGTGTTCTTGCCATCTCTTCTTAGTATCTTCTACTTCTGTTAGGTCCATACTGTTTCTGTCCTTTATTGTGCCCATCTTTGTATGAAATGTTTTCTTGGTATCGGAATTTTCTTGAAGAGATCTCTAGTCTTTCCCATTCTATTGTTTTCCTCCATTTCTTTACATTGATCACTGAGGAAGGCTTTCTTATCTCTCCTTGCTGTTCTTTGGAACTCTGCGTTCAGATGGGTATATATATCTTTCCTTTTCTCTTTGCCTTTTGCTTTTCATCTTTGGTTGGCTATTTGTAAGGCCTCCTTAGACAACCATTTTGCCTTTCTTTTTCTTCGGGGTAGTCTTGATTAGGAGAGATACCTTCTACACTTCATGGCTTGGCTTCTGTTGAGATTCACCTATATATTAAGCCACGTTTATTGATAGGTTTATATCACATCACTTCGTATTTTGAGATCTTCAGGAATTATTTTTTAATGGCAATTTTAGGAAATCCCTGCCTGCTTGCTTAGTTGTGTCCGACTGTGACCCTTTGGACTGTAGCCCACCAGGCTCCTCCGTCCATGGAGTTCTCCAGGCCGGAATACTGGAGTGGGTTTCCATTTCCTTCTCCAGGGAATATTCCCGACTCAGCGATCGAACCTGCGTATCCTGTGACTCCTGCATTGCAGGCGAACTCTTCACCTACTGAGCCTCTAGGGTAGCCCATTTTTAGGAAAAACAGGATTTATGTAACTGGTAAAATTTGTAAAATGATAAGTTCCCATTATTATATACGTAGGGCTCTGAAAAATTCAAATGTTGTGAGAACTTCAATGCTATTTTTGATCATGGAAAATGTTGCCTATTTTTGTGAATACTTGGTTTCATCAGGTAAAGCAAGCAGTATGTTTTGGAATTTAGAGCCAAGGAAAAGATAACTTAGTGAGTATCAAGTGGCTCTGGCAGTCTCAGGCACACCTTGTTTTACTGTGCTTTTGCTTTACTGCACTTAGCAGATAACTGCATTTTTTTTTTTTTTTAACAAATTGAAGGTTTATGGCAGCCCTTTTCAGTGTGTTTCTGATGAACATTCCTGATAGGTGGGAAGAGGTCAAAATACCAATATTGACACAAGTTTGGTAGAAGTTAATTCCAACCCTCTTGGATGACTTTGAAGGGCTCACAGGGTGGAAGAAGTAACTTTAGATGTGGTGCGAGTAGCAGAAAAACTAGAATTAGTATTGGAACCTTAAAGTGTGCTAGTCGTTCAGTTATGTCCAACTCTTTGTGACCCCAAGGACTGGAACCCGCCAAGCTTCTTTGTCCATGGTGTTCTCCAGGCAAGAATACTGGAGTGGGTTGTCATTCCCTTCTCCAGGGGAATCTTCCTGACCCAGGGATTGAACCTGCGTCTCCTGCGTTGCCAGCATCACAGGCAGATTCTTTATTGGCCGAGCTACCAGGGAAGCCTACGGGTGAACAAGGAAAATGGTTTCTTTCTTTTTTTTTTGTGGGAAATTTCTTAAGATGAAATGTACTTCTGGTACAGATATTGTGAAGGCTGTTGACATGACAACGAAGGATTTGTTACATAAACTTAGTTGATGAAGCAAGTTTGAAAGGACTGACTCCACTTCTTACTGTTGGTAAAATGCCATGAAACAGCGTTGCATGCTACAGAGAAATCATTGTTGAAAGGAAGAGTTTATTCATGTGGCACATTTCATTGTTATCTTATTTGAAGAAATTGCCACAGCCATCCCAGCAGTCACCAGCCACCCCTGATCAGTTAGCAGCCATCAGCACCTTGGCAAGATCTTCACCAGCAACAAGATTATAACACTTTGAAGACTCAGATGATGGTTAGCGTTTATTTGCAACAAAGTATTTTAAAATTAAGATGTGCATTGTTTATTTAGACATAATGCTATTGCCCACTTAATAGCCTATATAATGTAAACGTAAGTTTTATTTGCATTAGGAAACCAAAAAATTCATGAGACTCGCTTTAACAAAAAAATTTGTGTGACTTGCTTTATTTCAATGCTTGGTTTATTGCAGTGGTTTGGAATCAGAACCATGGTATCTTCAAGGTATGCCTATATTTTTAAAACAGTGGAAAACCCTACTTTTAAAATCACACAAAGCCAGTATAAATCATACCAATTAGGGGAAACAGCCCACCCTGGAATGGTTCTGAGGCATTGCGTGAGTGCCATTGATCTGATCAACCTGTCATATTACAGGAAGAGGAACTACAGAATGTATAGGTTAAGCAACTTAGTCAAAGTTTTGTAACTGCCCTGGGTAACTGTCTGCAAATACAAATTTGATTGTTTAGCTCCTGGGTGAAATGCTTCAGATTTCTAGGAAGTCACACACACCTCTTAACATGATAGTGTGTCTGTGGTAACCTTAAATGTTTTCTTTTTTTTTTCTTTTTAGCACATGCACCGTATTATTCATGTACCATTTGATGTTTTTAATACATGGTGTATATTTCAGTGCAAAATAGTGCCAAATACAAATGTCTGTATTTTTCAGAGGTTTATCTATATTGGAATTAAGTTTTGTCCTGAGTTTGAAGATTTTTTAAAGAAGAAAGTCCTTTTCAGTAGTCCATATCATCATTAATTATATGGCTCAGTTCTGGTTTCAGTAAAGTTGAGAATTAAAATCTGAATTATTACTTTTAGTTGATAAAATTGCTTGGTGTTACCTAAACATTAGGATTGGCTTGCTGGGATTTGCCCCAGGCATTTAAACTTAGAGGGTGAAAAAGTTTTAATTAATGATTAAAAATAAATGTGTGTGTGTTAGAGGGTGGGGGGTTAATGTATAGATTATTAATATCCTTCGGCTCTCTAGCCATGAGCTCCTGGACCTTGGGTCAGTCAGGACCTTGTCAGTCCTTTCAGCTCCCACTCATGCTCCTACCTGCTAGCCTCTCCTGTCATTCCCTTTCCACCTTCTTTCCCTTCGCCAGTAATTTGATTGATTTGAAGATGTATTTCTTACAGCTTGGATGTCAGTTTATCATTGAACACAGCGAACTTATGTTATTACGGCATTGAAAAATATAGGTTTTGTTTTGATTTACTAATCCACTTTAATCTTTGCTAAGGGTGTAATAAAAAGGACAGGGAAAGCTGTGTTCACAGAAATGGAGGATGTAGTATGTCCATTTGAATTATTGCGGAGGCCTCAGTAAAGGTTGGTGTGCTCAAAAATAATGATTCTTCATTGTTTGGCATTCAGGTTGCTTTTTTGAATAATGGTTGTGGCATCATTGCTTATGTAAATAATACAGTAATGAAACAGGACCCAATTTGAGAACATAAACATTGCAAATTTTAAAAAATCAATATACAATAAAATGAGCCTTTTAATTTCATGTACGGTTCTGTGAATTTTAGCCCATTTATAGGTTTATGTAATTGCTATCACAGTCAGTATGGAATATCCTTCAGCCCCGGAAAATTTGTTTTTCCTTTGTAGTCACATCCTTCTTCCACCCTTAATACTTGGCAACCACTGATCGGTCGGTGTAGTTTTGTTTTGTCAATAATGTTATATAAATGGAATCATACAATTCGTAGCCTTTGAGACTAACTTCTTTCATTCACATCATTATTTTGTAATTGAGCCAGTCTGTTGTGTATATCAGTAGTTTGTTCCTTGTTACTGCTGGGTGATACTCTCTTGTTATCAGTGTATCAGTTTGCTTATCCATTTACCTGCTTATTGCAAGACATTTGGGTTGTATAGTTGCTTCTGGTTGTGATAGAGTTGCTGTGAACATTTTTGTGTAAGTTTTTGTGTGGATACAGGTTTTCGTTTCTCTAGGATAAATCCCTAGGAGTGGGGGATTGCTGAGTCATGTGGTGAGTGTGTGTTTAACTTCATAAGATACTGCCAGACTGCTTTCTTGTGGGACTGTGCCATTTGTATCCACACTAGCAATGTATGAAAGTTTTAGCTGTTCAGAATCTGTGTCAGGACTTGACACTGTCAGTATTGTAGCCATTCTAATGGGTGTGTGTAGTGGTATCTTATCATGCTTTTAATTTGCCTTATTCCTTTCTGCTTAAGGTTGGTGAACATCTTTTCATGTGCCAAATTGCCTTTTTATATCTTACTTGGTTGAGTGTCTGTTCAAGTCTTTCCGCCATTTAAAAGTTCTGTTTGCTTGCTTTCTTGAGTTGTAAGAGTTTGGGGTTTTTTGTTTTTATTCTTGGTACAAGTCATTTGATACTTTCTCCATGTCAGTAGTTTGTCTTTTTAATTGTTTTAACAGTACTTGTAGAACAAAAGATTTCAATTTTGATGGAGCCCATTTTATCATTTTTTTCTTTTATGGCTCATGCTTTTGGTGTTAGGTTGAAAATTGTTTAAATCTCAGATGACTTTTTTTTTCATTCTGCTATACCCTTTTTCTTTAATTATTGTGGTGCTTTGGAAATGAAATGATACAGCAGGAAATTTGTCTCCTAAAGTGAAAGTTAATGTTGAATGTTAACGATGGCTTAAGAAGATCCGCACTTAGAGCCACATATAGTATGATTATTATTATTATAACTATATAAAAACATTCATGTTGAGGAACTTTTTGCACAGGGAAGGAACAGAAATGGCTGGTGTGGCTCTTTAAGTCAGTGGTCCCCTCCCTAATCCTGGCTGTTAACATCAGAATCACCTGGGTAGCTCTTTAAAAACAAAAATACCCAGGTTCTCTTTCTCTTAGATCCTGTGTGGGCCCTTGACTTTTTGTGTGTGTGTTAGTCTCTCAGTTGTGTGCAACTCTGCGGCCCCATGAAACTGTGGCCAGCCAGGCTCCTCTTGTGTGCGTGGAGTTCTCCAGACGGGAATACTGGAGTGGGTTGCTGTTTCCTTACGGAGATATTCCTGACCCAGGTCTCCTGCACTGCAGGTGGATTCTTTACCATCTGAGCTACCAGAGAAGCTTTTTAAGATAGAGTTTATTTTTTACAGCAGTTTTTGATTCACACAAAATTGAGCAAAAGGTGTAGAGATTTCCTGTATGCCCACTGACACATGTACAGTCTCCCCTACCACAAGCATCCCTGCCAGAGTGGTGTGATTGTTACAGTATTGATGATTGTTACAATGTTGAACTTACACTGACTTATCATTATCACCCGCAGTCCATCATTTACATGATGTTTATTCTTGGTGGTGTTTATTCTATACGTTTTGGCAACTGTGTAATGAAATACCATTACAATAGCATACAGAATATTTTCACTGCCCTAAAAATCCTCTGTACTCTGCATATTCATTTTTCCTTTCACCCTCAGCCCTGGCAGGCACAGATCTTTTTTTCAGTCTCTTTAGTTATGCTTTTTCCAGAAGGTCATGTGGTTGGAATCATATCGTACGTAGCCTTTTCAGATTGACTTCTTTCACGTTGTAGTATGTACTTACGGTTCCTCTGCATCTTTTTGTTTTTTTTTCTCATGGGCTTGATAATAGCTCATTTCTTTCTAGTGCTGAGTGATACTTGATTGTCTGGATGTACCGCAGTTTGTTTATTCACCTACTGAAGGGCATCTTGTTTGCTTATGAGTTTTGTCAGTTACGAGTAAAGCTGCTGTAAACATTAGTGTGGGGGATTTTATGGCGACGTAAGTTGTCAACTCCTTTGGTATTTATTCTGCGGAGCGTAATTTTCTGGATCCCATAGTAAGAATATGTCTAGTTTTGTAAGAAACTGCCACTGTCTTCCCAAGTGGCCGTATCATTTTGTATCCCTCCCAGCAGTGATTGAGTGTTCCTCTTGCTCTGCATCCTCACCAAATTTGGTGTTGTCCTTGTTTTGGATTTTGGCCATTCTAATAGATGTGTGGTGGCATCCCATTGTTATTTTAATTCAGACTGAACATCTTTTTATATGCCTATTTGCCATCTGAATATCCTTTTGGTGAGGTGTCCGGGTCTTGCCAGTTTTAAAATTTATTGATGAGTTTTATAAATTCTTTGTGTATTTTGGATAGCAGTCCTTTATCAGGTGTATGTGTCTTTTGTAAGTATTTTCTTCCAGTCTGTCTTATCTTCTCATCCTCTTGATTGAAATCTCTTAGTCTCTGTAGGATTCTGTTTCTTTGCCAGGTTTATGATCTATTGTTTTAAATTACTGTGTCTTGCTTTATCCTTTGCAAGGCTAGATGCTTTGCACGGTCATCCGTTTTCAGCTACTACTTTAGCCTCTTGTCACAGCTGATATATCATCCTGGGCTCAGCTTCCATGGTCTTGTTACTTGTTCTTCTTAGTCTCATTCTTCACATTCCAACTCTTCATCTGCATAATGTTCATGTAGATTTTTAAAGTAATGGATCTGGTCACAGTATGCTTGGCAGGACCCTTTGGTTCTGGTACCACCTTTATCTCAGGGTGCTTCTTCCCCTTTGCCTTTGCTAGTGCAAAAACTAATTATGGTTTTGGTAGGGTGTGAGATTAATAATGTTACGTGTCCCATACTTTCTGTTTCAAACTTTCTGTACTGTTACGTTAATAATTTGTAAGATAAAGGTTAAATCTTTTGTCACTTTGTGTATTTTGCTTTATATGCCAGCTTAGTCTTGGAAAAGCCTGTTTTGATCTTTCTAAACATTAAATTTTCATCTCTTTCCTACCATTTTATTGTATGTTTGGACAAGTAATCTTTCACTTTTCATGTATCAGTACAAAGATATTTTTCTGAAACAGTTTTAGAGAACCATTTCTTGCTCATAGAGTGATCTGAATAAGAGATGATTGCAGCAAGTTTATTTAAGGGCATTTGTCTTTCATCTTGTAATCATGTCTCTGTGTGTGAGCATTCAAAAATAAATATAACAAAATTAACTCTTAGTAGCAACTTCCTTTCTACTAAGTAGAATTCACTAATATATTACTGATTTGTCAGGATAATTTTTTGACGTATAATGCAAATAAAGCAGTGTTATCATTTATGACACTGTGCTGGTTGATTGCATTTTAATCTTGTTGAAGGGCAGTGTCTTATACTTGGTGATATATTTTTAGTGTATAAATTAGTGATTTTAGAAAACATGCCTTATTTTATAGCTTTGAAATTTAATAGGTAAATTTTTCATTTATTCAGCTGATATACCAAGCATGTTTTTGCATTCCAAAATCAGCATGACTTTATAAATAGTTAACATATAACATATAGTTATATGTTAATAAATAGTTAACATGTAACATATAAAGAGTTAACATATAACTTGAGTTTATAACAAAGGGAATATTTTCACTTAAATCCTTTCAAATGATTAATTTCTAGATTTTCTGGTGTTTAGAATGTATAATACAGTTTCTCTAACATTGTCATAATTTTAATTTAATTGCTACTCAGAGTTTAGAGGGTCAGTGAAAGAATACGAAGCTTGATGAAGAATTTTGTAAATAGGTACATTTTCAGCTTGCTGGGTTTTTTTGTTTGTTTAGCATATGGGAGCTTGCATATGATGTGTGGTAGACTTAATTACTTGAAATAGGTTTTACCACTTTGCATGAAAGTGTTTAACATAGTAGTCAACTGACATGGATGTTTATCACTTTCAATATTGTCAACATATTTATGGAGTAATCTCTTGGTGATACATTTGAAGTCAAGTAGCTGGTCTTGTGAACAAGAGTATATGATATAATTTTGAATTATGTGGTATAGACTAGTGGTTTTCGTACTGTATGTTTGGTAGAATAGATTAATTGTCCCAACAGTAAAATCTCTCCGTTTTCCCTCTACGTGTAAGAAAGAAACTAATTACAATTTTCTCAGCTTCAGCTTTCTCTACTGTGTGTTGAGAATAGTGTGTGTGTGTGTGTGTGTTTAATCTTTGACACTTAAAATCAATTTATTCTAGTTCTAATACACAATGACATTTTATTTACATGTGTTTATAATTTGAGTTTTAGGTGTCAGAAAGCACTGTGACTTTAGATTCTTCCCAGCCTAAAAAAGTTAAACCACTGCTGTAGATTATCTATGGTGAAGAATGTTTAGAAGTTAAAAAAAAAAAAAAAAGAAGTCTCTTTAGGCTGGAGTAACTGAGAGTTGAGGTGGACTGTGGAAGATTGGTTGGATTTTAAAAACTGGCATTAATAGTTCCAAAGTGTCATAGGAGCTTAGAGGACAGATGCAGTACTTCATGACAAAGCTAAAACCAGAGTCTAGATTCTGTTTCCTAGTCAAAGAATTTTTCCATTGAACTGATAACATAGCAGGAAGAAGTAATGGTCAGTAACCTTTACTGGAGAAGGTGTGAATATACTTATGGATTGTGGAAAAAAAAAATCCTGAGTTGTTATCAGAATTGCCTTTAAAGGGTATTTCAGACTGGAAGGAACTTTATGCAAAGGCAGATATGGTGAAAGAACTTGTTGGAGGTGAACCTTGTTGGAGAACCTTGTTGGAGGTGAATCATGGTATTGGAGAGTGGGGATGAAATAAAGGGTCTTTTATATTCCAGGCACTGTTCTAGATGTGGGAGGTACACACGGAGAAGAGAGAATCCCTGCTGCCATGGAGCAATAATAAACAGATAAATATGTAATATACTGGTAATTAGTGATGAGTACTGTGAGGAAAAATAAAGTGTAGGGTGAAGAAGTAGAGGTATTGTTATTAAAACAGGATGGGCAGGGGAGACCTTTTTGTGGAGGTTGAACTTGAGCAAAGGAAAAGGAAATTTCCAACAATAATCCTTTGAGAAATATTCTCATAGACTTTCTTTCTGTCTTGTTCTGTGAGACCTGTATAATTCAAATGCTGGTGAGTTTCCTATTGTCACCAAGGCTGCTGAGATTATCCCCAGTTCTTTTCATCCTTTTTACTTTATTCTGCTCTTCAGAGGTTACTTCCACAGTTTTACATTCCAGCTTATTGATGCCTTCGTCTGTTTCAGGTATGCTGTCGTTGATTCTTTCTAGAGTATTCTTAATTTCAGTGGTTGTGGTGTTTGTCGCTGTATGTTTATTCTTTAATTCTTATTGGTCTTTGTTAATTGATCTTTGCATGTTCTCTATTTTGTTTACAAGGTTTCTGATCATCTTTACTATTATTTTTCTTTATTTGTTTTTTCAGGTCATTTGCCTATTTCCACTTCATTTATTTGAACTCTTGTGTTTATAGTTTGTTCCTCCATTTGTGGAGTACTTCTCTGCATTTTCTTTCTTTTTTTTTAAAGTAAACTTTCTGTGTCTGAGTTCTCCTTTGCCTAGGCTTCAAGTTTGAATTCTTTCCTTTGTTTGGTTTCTGCCCTCTGAAGGCTGTTTTAGTGGATTCTGTGAGCTTCCTATAGGGTGGGATTTGTGCTGAATTTTTGTTTGTTTGTTTTTCCTCTTAAAGGGCTAGCTTAAATGAGTTAGTAATCCTGTCTGCTGATGATTGGGTTTGTACTTTTGTTTTTTGTTTTTTTGTTGTTTACATGAGTCCTGCACAGGGTGCTACCACTGGTTGTTTCTTGGGTGATGCTGGGTCTTGTGTTCAGGTGGTTTAGTTTATGTAAGTTCTCTCTATTTAATACTCAGTAAGGTGAATTATCTGACCATATAGGGTTTTGGAATCAGTGCTCCCATTCCAATGGCTCAGGGCTTGATCTCTGGTCAGAAATAAAGATTCCACCAGTGGTTTGTTACTACATTATGTGAGATCAAACAAGTGTCCAAAAATGAGAAACCAAAGATGAATCCCAGACAAAAGGCAGTTTTAAGATAAGACACATAATAATTAAATAAAATGGAATATACACATTTACTTATGCACCTATAAGCAAAGTCAGAACAGTTCAAAAAAATAAAGTACAGTAGATTGAGCTGGTAAAACTGTAAAACAAAAGTTATGTTAAAATGTTAAGAAGAAAACTAAATAAAGCCAAACTGGAAAACAAACTAAAGCAAGGTGTTGAGTGGGTATAAGGCAATGAAATAAAATTTTACATATGTTTAGAGGAAAGAAAAAAAAAGCGAAGAAAGAAAAAAATATAAAGGCGAAGTTATATAGCATTAGATGAAGAAATTTTATATACATTGAAGATTAAATGCATGGGGCAAAGAGCTATAGAAAAGAAAACACATGAATCAGTGTGAGAAAATGTGATAGGTTTTAAAAAATTAAAATTTTAATAAGAAAAAATGAAAACAATAGAAGAAGAAGATGAAAGAAAAGAGGAAAACTCCACAGAACTGCAAAAGCCCAATGTAGAGGCAGAGGTTTATAGTAACAATAAAAAATGTGACTAAGTATATACATGTACATATTGACCCATAAGCAAAATCAAAACATTCCAACAAAAATAAAAGGAAAGAAAAAATATATACTCCGGTACAAAATTACCCAAATACAACACGGACTGGAAAACATAGCTAAAGCAAAGGGCCAATTCAGGAATAAAGCCATGAAAATGAGCCTAACATACACATTGAGAGGAAAGGGAAGTAAAGAATGAAAGAATAGTTTTGCAAAGTTAAATAGAGGCTGATAAGATTATACACATTAAAGATAACTGCAAGGGGGAAAGAACAGTAGGAAAAGTAAGTAAAGGAATAAATGTAGAAAATAATAATATGGTTAAAAATTAAAATTTAAAGGGAGAGAGAGAAAGGCAAACTCGACAAAACTACAAAGGCCAACGTAGAGGAAGAGGTGTATGACAACAACAACAACAAAAGAGTGACTGGAAAAAAAAGAAAAGCTCAAAAGCTTAATTAGATTCCATATTGCCAAAAAAAGTAACAACTACAGCACAGGGAATGCAGTGGGGCCAGGGGGAGGGGGGAAGAAAGAAATTCTGAAAGATCTACAGAACAAGTCAAAATATAAGAAAGAGAAACGTTTCTCTTGAGTGAATGCTGTCAGAGTCCTTTCCCTCACTGGGAGTCACAGTTCACCTCCCCTCCCTAGGATGCCCTCCAACACTCTGCTGATCTCTGGATCTGCTGTGGAGGCAGCTCAGATTCCAATGTGGACCTACTCCTGTGTGTTCTTGGCTCAAATGCCCAAAGCTATCAGAACCAGTATGGTTTCTTTTGTGGGAGCTATCAATTACCTTTTATATATTCCTTAGACACAGAGTCTGACTAGTTGATCACGTGGATTTAATCTGCAGCTTGTACAGCTGGTGGGAGGTTTTTGTCTATTCTTCCACAGCCTCTTCCCATGGGTTTCAATTGTGATTTTATTTCCAACTCAGCATGCGGGTTGGCCATTAGGGTTTGCTTCTGGGGCTGACCTGGAGGACTTGTGTTTGTCCCATTAGGGCTAAGTGTGGAGGTGGTGCAGCTGCTTGAGTCCCAGGGATCCTGGCAGCATCAGCTACTCAGGGGGAAGTTATCAGTTATGGCAGAAGGAAATATAGTGCTCTAGAAAGGTATGGCAACCATTATTGATAAATATGCTCCAGTATTCTTGCCCGGAGACCACTCCCCCATCTGACAGAAAAAGCCTGACAGGGCACAGTCTACTGGGCCTGAAAGAGTGGGAAACTGCCCAAGTGATCCTGAGTGCATAGACGCAAGATATGTGTTGCCCGTGGCAGCTTTGACCTAGTGAGTATTGAGAATGAAGGTGGCATAGCTGATTGGCTTGAGGACACTCTGGTGGTTCCAAGTGTTGCAGGGACACGGACTGCCTCCACCACAGGATTTATGGCCCTATCAAGTCTTTCTTTGAGCCTCTTGTAGCTGGCGATCAGACGGCCTCTTTGACCAGTCATTTTCTGGGATTCTGCCCACTCAGGCAAGTAGAGGGCTCCCTTGCCTGGGTTCCTTCTCTGTCGCTCCATGTGGTTAGGCACAAACAGGGACCTTCTGCCTGGGATACTTTTTAGTAGATCTGTGCATCAGACACATAAAAGGACACCCTGGGTGGGGTCCTATCTGTAGTTTAGTGTGTCAGGCTGTTGATGTGCCAGCCTCTCTCTTGTTCAGTTGCCAATGCTGCTGTGTGGGGAGAGAGAATCTATAGTGATGCCTTCACCCCCTACACATGACTCAGCAGTATTCGCCTTGCTTCCATGGTTGCCAGGCTTTCCTACACAAGCATTTCCCACCACAGGCTCCTCCCTTACATCCCCTCTCTTTGTCTCTCCACAGTCAATATAGGCCCTCATCCTGTGATTCCTTCACAGTCCCCAAACTCCAGGTCCCAGGCATGGGTCCAGGGGACCCATTTTGTTGTCCAGGGTGTGTATGGCTGTGGCAAGGACTGTCTGATTCTCATTCTATTTAGGCTGCCACAGTACAGCTGTTTCAGTGGCAGTCTTAAATGTTTCCTCTCTGATTCAGACAATTACCCTGATGTGGGGATTGGACCCTTGCTTCAGTTCCCCCATCCACCTTGAGCAGCTCATGTCCTACTAAAACTCCTGGTTTTCCTCCTAGTTCCTTCATCTTGATAAATTTACATGATTCTATATCTTCTTGTCCTCTGGTCAGCTCCTCCTGTCCATTCTCAGCTGGTGTTCTTCATGCATGTCTGTGTCTGAAGGTTTATTCCTGACATATCCATGGAAAGAGATACATTCCATGTTCACCTATTACTCCCCTATCTTGTTCTTTTAAACTTAAAAAGCGTTTGCTCGCCAGAGAAACTATAAGGAAGGTGAAAAGGCACCCTTGTGAATAAAAGAAAACAATAACAAATGAAGCAACAGACAAATAATTAATCTCCAAAATGAGCAAGCAGTTCATGCAGCTCAACACCAGAAAAATAAATGACCATTTAAACAAACAAACAAAAAAATGGCCAAACAGACATTTCCCCAAAGAAGAAATATAGATGGCTGACAAACACATGAGAAGATGCTCAACATCACTCATGAACAGAGAAATACAAATCAAAGCCACAATGTCGTGCCATTTAACACTGGTCAGAATGGCTGCCATCAAAAAATCTATAAGTAATAAATACTGGAGAAGGTGTGCAGAAACAGGGATCCTCTTATACTGTTGGTAGGACTGCAAGGTACTTTGGCCATTATGGAGAACAGTGTGGAGATTCCTTAAAACACTTGTAATAGGACTACCATATTACCCAGCAACCCCACATCTGGGCATACACACCAGGGAAAACAGAATTGAAAGAGAGATGTGTACTCCAGTGTTCAGTGGAAAAATGTTTACAATATTCAGGAAGTGGAAGCACTCTAGATGTCCATCAGTTTGCAAATGGATGAGAAAGTTGTAGTAAATATACACAATGAATTGTTACTCAGCTATAAAAAAGAACATAGTCAGTTCTAATGAGGTGGGTGAAACTGGAGCCTATTATACAGATTGAAGTGAACCAGAAACAGAAGTGCCCATATAGTATATTAGCGCGTATATATGGAATTTGGAATGAGGTAAGGATGAGTCTTTATGCAAGAGAACAAAAGAGATACAGATGTTAAATAGTCTTTTGGACTATAAGGGAGAAGCTGAAGGTGGGACAATATGAGGGAACTGCAATTTAACATGTTTATTACCATATGTCAGATGACCAGTGCAAATTCATTACAAGAAGCAGGGCATTCAGAGCTGGTTTACTGGGAAAGTGCAGAGGAATGGGGTGAGGAAGGAGGTGCGATTGGGTTCAGGGGGCGGGGGTGGGACACACGTACACACCCAGGGCTGATTCATATCAATGTATGGCAAAACAACACCACCACCACCCAAAAAACAAAAACAACAAAATTGTAAAGTAGGTAACCTGGAATTAAAACACATTAATTAAATGAAACAAAGAAAATAATACATATTTCTATTTCCAGTTTTTTAAGAAATCTCCACACTGTTCTCCATAGCGACTGAACTCGTTTGCATTCCCACCAACAGTGTAAGAGGGTTCCCTTTTCTCCATACCCTCTCCAGCATTTATTACTTGTAGACTTTGGATAGCAGCCATCCTGACTGGCGTGTAATGGTACCTCATTGTGGTTTTGATTTCCGTTTCTCTGATAATGAATGAGTGATGTTGAGCATCTTTTCATGTGTTTGTTAGCCATCTGTATGTCTTCTATGGAGAAATGTCTGTTTAGTTCTTTGGCCCATTTTTTGATTGGGTCATTTATTTTTCTGGAATAAAAAAGCCGCAGCAGTTGCTTACATATTTTTGAGATAAATCCTTTGTCTGTTGCTTCGTTTGCTATTATTTTCTCCCAATCTGAGGGCTGTCTTTTGACCTTGCTTATAGTTTCCTTTGTTGTGGAAAAGCTTTTTAAGTTTCATTAGGTCCCATTTGTTTATTTTTGCTTTTATTTCCAATATTCTGGGAGGTGGGTCATAGAGGATCCTGCTCTGATTTGTGTCGGAGAGTGTTCTGCCTATGTTCTCCTCTAGGAGTTTTATAGTTTCTGGTCTTACATTTGGATCTTTAATCCATTTTGTGTTTATTTTTGTGGATGGTGTTAGAAAGTGTTCTAGTTTCATTCTTTTACTGCATTGGTCTTTACTGCATTAGTTTTCCCAGCACCACTTGTTAAAGAGGTTGTCTTTTTTCCATTGTATATCCTTGCCTCCTTTGTCGAAGATAAGGTGTCCATAGGTTCATGGATTTATCTCTGGGCTTTCTGTTCTGTTCCATTGACCTATATTTCTGTCTTTGTGCCAGTACCATACTGTCTTGATGAGTGTGGCTTTGTAGTAGAGCCTGAAGTCAAGCAGGTTGATTCCTCCAGTTCTAGTCTTCTTTCTTAAGATTACTTTGGCTATTCGAGGTTTTTTGTATTTCCATGCAAACTGTCATATGACCCAGCAATGCCACTTCTGGGCATACACACTGAGGAAACCAGATCTGAAAGAGACACGTGCACCGCAGTGTTCATCGCAGCACTGTTTATAAAAGCCAGGACATGGAAGCAACCTAGATGCCCATCAGCAGATGAATGGGGAAGGAAGCTGTGGTACATATACACCATGGAATATTACTCAGCCATTAAAAAGAATTCATTTGAATTAGTTCTAATGAGATGGATGAAACTGAAGCCCATTATACAGAGTGAAGTAAGCCAGAAAGATAAAGACCAATGCAGTATACTAACACATATATATGGAATTTAGAAAGATGGTAACGATAACCCTATATGCAAAACAGAAAACGAGACACAGATGTACAGAACACACTTTTGGACTCTGTGGGAGAAGGCAAGGGTGGGATGTTTTGAGAGAACAGCATTGAAACATGTATACTATCTAGGGTGAAACAGATCACCAGCCCAGGTTGGATGCATGAGACAAGTGCTCGGGCCTGGTGCACTGGGAAGACCCAGAGGGACTGGGTAGAGAGGGAGGTGGGAGGGCGGGAATGGGATGGGGAATACATGTAAATCCATGGCTATTTCATGTCAGTGTATGACAAAACCCACTACAATATTGTAAAGTAATTAGCCTCCAACTAATAAAAATCAGTGAGAAAGAAAAAAGAAAGGCAGTGCCAAAGAATGCTCAAACTATCGCACAATTGCACTCATCTCACACGCTAGTAAAGTAATGCCCAAAATTCTCCAAGTCAGGCTTCAGCAATACATGAACCATGAACTTCCAGATGTTCAAGCAGGTTTTCGAAAAGACAGAGGAACCAGAGATCAAATCGGCAACATCCGCTGGATCGTGGAAACAGCAAGAGAGTTCTAGAAAAAGACAAAAACGATTTATGCTTTAGTGATTATGCCAAAGCCTTCGACTGCATGGATCACAGTAAACTGTGGAAAATTCTGAAAGAGATGGGAATACCAGACCACCTAACACGCCTCTTGGGAAACTTATATGCATGTAAGGAAGCAACAGTGAGAACTGGACGTGGAAAAACAGACTGGTTCCAAATAGGAAAAGGAGTACATCAAGGCTGTATGTTGTCACCCTGCTTATTTAACATATGCAGAGTACATCATGAGAAACGCTGGGCTGGAAGAAGCACAAACTGGAATCAGGATTGCCGGGAGAAATATCAATAACCTCAGATATGCAGATAACACCACTCTTATGGCAGAGAATGAAGAGGAACTAAAAAGCCTCTTGATGAAGGTGAAAGGGGAGAGTGAAATAGTTGGCTTAAAGCTCAACATTCAGAAAACTAAGATCAGGGCATCTGGTCCCATCACTTCATGGTAAATTTATGGGCAACAGTGAAAACAGTGTCAGACTTTATTTTTTGGGGGTGGGGGTGGGGGGCTGCAAAATCCCTGCAGATGGTAATTGCAGCTATGAAATTAAAAGATGCTTACTCCTTAGAGGGAAGGTTATGACCAACCTAGATATCGTATTAAAAAGCAGAGACATTACTTTGCCAACAAAAGTCCGTCTAGCCAAGGTTATGGTTTTTCCAGGGGTCATGTGTTGATGTGAGAGTTGGTTGTGAAGATAAACCAACTGAGTGCTGAAAAATTGATGCTTTTGAACTGTGGTGTTGGAGAAGACCCTTGAGAGTCCCTTGGACTGCAAGGAGATCCAATCAGTCCATCCTAAAGGAGATCAGTCCTGGGTGTTCATTGGAAGGAGTGCTTCTGAAGCTGAAACTCCAAGACTTTGGGCACCTCATGCGAAGAGTACTCACTGGAAAAGACCCTGATGCTGGGAGGAAAAAGGGGCGACCGAGGATGATATGGCTGAATGGCATTACCAACTCGATGGACATGAGTTTGAGCAAACTCTGGGAGATGGTGATGGATGCCAGGGAGGCCTGGAGTGCTGCAATTCATGCGATTACAAAGAGTTGGACATGACTAAGCGACTGAACTGTGCTGCAAGTTATGCATGTGAAACACTTCATAATATCCTAAAGAACTAAAGAAATGCTTGTTGTCTTTTACTCACGTGGAAGGGAATGTCCAGGTGACCATTGATTAAGGTATCTAGCTTGAAGAAATTGCTATGAGCAGCAAAGCTGCTGAATACAAATGGCTCCAAGCAGGCTTAGAAACCAGTGCCCCCTCCCAGAGAATCAAGGACCCCTGGACAGCACCCCAGACAACATTTGGCAAGAGAAAATCTGGGGAGTTCCTCTAGTTAGTTCCTCTTATCCCTGTAGAAAAGCTAATAAGTATGGCCTGGGTGTGTGGTGTGGACTTTGGGTAGGTGTTGGTTTAAGGTGGCCTTTGGAAAATCTTATACATTTTCTGAGGTCCTGGTTGCACATCTGTGAAGTGAAGGTGAGAATACATAACTCATACAGTGTTTGAAAGCGTTCCATTAAATGCAAAACTGCTGACACTACAAGTAGTCCAATAAATCCAGCTGTGATAATAGGGACCCTGCTTTGTTAGTGTTTATGCCCAGATCTCTGCTCATTGCCTTTATGTGTCATGTGCCCTTCACATGTATTTTCTGAGTAAATGTGTCGGTGAACTATTTCCTATGGAAGAAGGTTGGGAAGTTAAACCTACAAATGGGAAGCACAGGAAGCTAACACTGAACTGGGCATCTGTGTTCAGTGGCACGTCAGTCTCCTGAACCATAGTTAAAAGGGAGAATGGGCTTCCTGATGGTTAAGTGGTTAAGACTCCATGCTTCCCCTGCAGGAGGTGTGGGTTCCATTCTTGGTCGGGGAGCTAAAATCCCACAAGCCATGCAGCGTGGCCAATAAATAAATAATGTAACACTGAAACTTAAAAATATGAAAGTAAAAGTTTGAAAAATAAATATAAAAAAAAAGTTTTGGCAGAGTGTGTAGATGGACAAGTAGGAGATCTCACACTTTGTGATAAAACAAGGGCTAACTCTCCAGGCCCCACCAGCCTTGCTTCACTTCTGTTCTCCATCTTAGAACTCAGAAGAAAGGAGACTGAAGTGAAGAGGTATAGTCTATGAGAAAGAAAGGGCCATGTGTACTAAGAGGTCAGAGGGCTCCAGGATGACGACCCCGCTGGCCCACTCACAGAGAAGGGGTTATAAGGCCTTGGTACAGTAGCCTCACCTCACCATTTGTACCCCAGTCGTACCCTTCCTCCATGACTTGGGGTACAGGATCGAGGCCAAATGGTATGAGTGCCCCAGTTCTTTCTGAAAGTCTTTACAACCAGCAGCATAACTATACCTCCCCTCATCCCTGTTGCTCTCTTCTCCAGATTGTGAGGAGTGTCAGAACTTCTTGATTGACAGCTGTGCTGCCCACAGGCCCCCGACCTTTGTAAAGGACTCTGCAGTGGAAAATGTGCACGCCAGATGCTCAGCCCTCACTCTGCCCCCTGGGTTAAGTATCAGACCATCAGGCATCCCTGCGGCTGGGCTTGGAGCGTGGAGCGAAGCATCTGATCTGTCTTTGGGCCTGCACTTTGACCCCTAAGAGGGCCAGACGATGAAGAGGCCGCTAACAGTGGATGCTCCTGGCTGGTGAGAAATAACCCTGCTTCCCTGTCCTCTGGCCTCTAATCGCTTGTGTGTGGTAGTGGGGGTACTTCATATCTACATGCAAGGGTGCAAATGATGATGACATGGTCATCAATGACACAGTCAGCCCTGTGTACTGTGTGCACTGGTTATGAACACAGGACTTCTATTTAAAGATCAGAAGAAGGTGGGAGACAGCGGTACAGGCACATAGGATGTCTTATCAGTGTATAGGCACGGAGGGCTTCTCTCTAAAGATCAGAGGAGAGGTGGGAGACAGTTGTACAGGAATACAGAAGTGACTCCTCACTTGTGGAGCCCTTGCCTTCAATCTCAGTAGACTCAGACTTGAAATGATGATTAAAGAGCTTACCATATGGTTCGACTGACAGTTGAATCCATGCAGGCTGAAGAGCATCAGTGACAGCAGAGGGAAATACCTCTTCTATTATTTGCTGCCAAAAAAAAATCAGAGAGAGAAGAAAGCTTGTATCTCTTTTCTGACACTCAGCTTACCAAAGGGAGAAACCACTATGAATATGTGGGTGGAAAGGACACACCTTTGGTCAACTGGATGAGGTGAGTGCAGTGAGTCTGCAGTTTGTAGAGGACGTTCCTCCCTCAAGCCCACACCCCTTTCCTTCTCAACCCATCTCCCTCACTAGCTTTCACATCTTCTTTCCTTTTTTCCCTCCATATCATGCTCTTTAATTTCAAAAGACATTAGAAAGAAAAATATAGCTTATGCTCTCAAAATATGTCTATATTCTCAACAAAACTGAGGTACTTGAAAACAACTTGAGGAGTTTAGATTCACCAGGGATACTTTAACTCACTTAATTGACACTTACCAAGCACTCTGTGTCCCAGTTTAGACAGTGAACTTCATTACTGAAGCAGATCACACAACCCATGTCCTCTTGGAGAACATACTGCAGACAGACTTCAGCCAATCGGTTTTAGGGGTAGTAACCTTAATTTTTATATTTTTTAATAACTCCAGAGCACCAGGGTAATCTAACATGGGAGATGTTGAGTCCATGTGGGCAACAACCTCTCTAGGCTCTGTTCCAGTGAGAAGTGGGCCCTGAGGCCTGGGAAGCAATAGCAGAGGGCAAGATGTCCATGAGCATGGCCATTTTCTGAGGGCCTCTCCTTTCATCAGGGCAGGCAGAAAGTGAACAAACTCTTACTGTTGTGTGTCTCAGGCTACGTCAGAGCACTCTCCAAGTGTCCATGGGAGGGGGTGGGCAAGTGAATAGGACCCTGGATACATGTGGGGAGATTGGAGGAAAGCCTCGGGAAAGAAGGCAGGCTGGGCAGAGTGCTGAGGGGTGCATGCCAGCTTAGGAGCACCAAGTCCTGTGGAATGAAGGAGAACTTAGTTTAGAGGAGCTGGAGATCACCAGTCTTACGGACAGTCTAGGTGGAGACAAGTCTGGAACTGGGCCCTGGACAATGGCTAATTAGGTAAGGAGAGAAAAGCATTCCAACCAGGAAGAGGGCCAGAAACAGGATCTGGAAATGGGAATTCACATGGCCTGGTCGAAGGTGTGAACAGAAGGCCCCTATGAGGGGTGGTGGGAGCCATGGTGGCCTCAGAGCCTGAAGGCAAGGAGCTGGGCATGGTCTGACAGTGGAGGGGACTCGTCTCCTGTGGTTTCTTTCCCCTTCCTGGCCTATACCCCAGGTATGTGAACTGTGCCTGGGACGACGAGGAGCAGAACCTGATGGCCTTGCAGTATGGCAGATCTTCTACCAAATCTGCCAGGTGGTCAGCCGGGCTGTGAACTTCAGGTCTGATATGCAGACGAGTGTGGCAAGGAACTTGGCATGAAGCAGGACAGCAGGGAAAAGAGCGAGCTCGTGGCTGGGAAAGGTGAGTGCCACCCCTCTTCCAGTGCCTCCATCACGTCCTGGGGAGCCTCCTTGGTCCAGTTCTGAAGCAGAGTACAATCCAGTCTAGAGTCAGTCAAGTTGCAACTAAAATGCCTCAGAATTTGTTTTATTTCATATGACTGTTAGGAAAATGTTTATATTAAAAATGTTAGTTCTAATGTTCAATATTTCATGCAAAAAATGTGTAATACACTTTCTGCTGAAAGGCGTGTAAGTGAAAAGCAAGTTTTCTAGCACATACCAGCCCTCTCACCTTTACCTGTTTCTTCCTCATTTCCTACACATATCTGAGTGACATGCATACAGTGATTTGCATTCAGTTACTGTTTCAGTTTGTTGTCAAGTGAGTTCATACTCTGTGCCAGACAGGGCTCCACGCACTGAAACAGACAGAACCACTCCCTTGGGGCAGCATTGGCTTCATACCAGACAGGGGCTGGTGCTCTGAGGAAGACCAGTGCAGGAACAGTGCCTTGGGTCAGTATGAGCAGAGGGTGGGGCGTGGTGGAGGATGGTGGGGCAGGGTCTCTGCAGAGATGACACTTCTGGGTAAGGATTCCCGGCAGCGGAGCAACCAGTGCCGCAGCCACAGGGCCGGGAAGAGAAGTCATGCCAGTGATAGCAGGAGCAAGCACAGAGAGAGAGGAAGGAGGCTGGATGGAACACCAAAGCCTCGGCATCCATGTCCACGTGCAGGCCCCCAGGGGTCTTCCTGGAGACAGAGCAACCGTGCAGCTTTCAGCTGCAAGTGGTATGGTATCTGTGCTAAGACAATGCTGCAGCTCATTTTTGGAAAGAGACAGCAGCAGGGAGTACCCTCAGAGGTCAGTTCCTTTCCAGACATGAGGGAAGAGTGGGCTGACTGAAGATGCATGGGAGTGAGGGTGTGAGGAGTCTGACTGGAGATGTATTTTTAACCAGGGCTTCCTAGTGCATGTTAAATGGACTAAAACTAAGTGAAATAAATGAGGAGTGAGTACTGGTGAGGCTTGAGAAAGGACACATCTTTATTTTATGATTTATGGAAAACAGAGAGAGGAGCAATTTATGAAACAGTTGGGGTAGCAGGAGCCAGAGACCTGTAGTCAGTGGGACCTGGGCCTCTTGGTCTCATCCAGTCTGAAACCCACTTCCTGCAGAGATCAACACAAAGACTACTACTCTGAACAAGGAGTCTCAAATTCAGTTTTACTCACACCTGCTCTAATCACCCCCTGTGCTGCCTCCCATATGCAGTGAGCTCCAGGCCAGGCACTCCTAACTTAACAGACTCTTTCCCCTCACAGGGAGCCCTTCAGGGAGATTCCACCTAAGTCACCAAGAGTCTTATCTCTTAGTAGGGTAAAATACCTGTGGCCACTGTGACAACACTTTTCAGATACACACAGGGAAAGGGCCTTGCAGATCCACCTCTATCAGGAGAGACACTGCCTCTGATGGTACTGCAAGGTCCCCAGTCTGGGTAATATGTAGAAAAAGCCATTAACACAGGCTTCCTGGATTTCTATAGTTGTAGAGAATAAGAATGGAATGGAAAAGAGGACTGTAAAGGCACACTTGATGGGAGACAAATCGTGCACTGTCAACACTAAGATGATCAGTGGGGCAGGCCGTACCATGGCAAACCAGCTACCTGACTGAAAGCTTACTCTTTCACCAGAGCCAAAGCCTAAGATCTACCCTGTGTATCCGACTCTCTGGCCTTCTCAAGTCAAAAATTCGTCTCAGATCCTCCTGAGACCATCTGCAAGAGACCACCTCCAACCAGAGGATCCCTGCCCGGGCAATCAAAATCAGCAGCTGTGATATTCTGATCCACATAGCCTGAGTGATAAACTGGAGCAACGAGAGGGCAAGAAAAGTCCCCATCCTTTGATGAAAGGCCCCACATTCTGCATAAGGCTGAAGAGGATTTCAATGGCCTTTTCCTACTCACCCAAAAGACAAATGGGGGGTTCTGAGGTGCATGAGAGAAAGACATAAGAGCCCAGCACAAGCCAGAAACTGAACGCAGAAGAAACAGGCAAATTACTCATGGGGGCAGGGGTCTCAGGCATTGTAAGAGTCAAGTATGGAGAGTGCGGGTAAGTCTCCAAGGATAGGTAAAGTCTCATCACAGCCAGAGGACACATACATGGGAGAAGCCCTATGTTTGCAGAGAGTGTGGACAAAGCTTCAGTCAGAAGTCCCATCTCATCAGACAACAGGAGAAACACACAGGGGAGGAGCCCTATGTTTGTGGGGAGTGTGGGCAAAAGTCAGTCAGAAGCGCATCTCATCTGACAACAGAAGATACACACAGGGGAGAAGCCCTATGTTGAGGAGAGTGTGGGCGAATTTCAGTCAGAAGTCAGGTGTCGTCACGCAGCAGGGGACATACACCGGGTCGAAAGCATATGTTGCAGGGAGTGTGGGTGAAGCATCAACTAGAAGTCAGTTCTCATTAAAGACCAGAGGACACACAGGGGAGAAGCCCTGTTTGAGGGTGCGAAGGTGAAGATTCAGTGTGAGGTCCAATCTTATTGGACTCAAGAAGACACACACAAGGGAGAAGCCCCGTGTTTGTGGAGAGTGTGGGCGAAGTCTCAGAAGTCTGGTGTCCTCACACAGCAGAGTACACACACAGGGGGAGAAACGCTATGTTTACAGGGAGTGTGGGTGAAGCTTCAGTTGGAAGTCAGTTATCACAGACCAGAGGACACAGGGGAAACGCCTGTTTGTGGGGGGTGTGGTTGAAGCTTCAGTGTGAGTTCCAATCTCATCAGACTCCAGAAGACACACACATGGGAGAAGCCTTTGGTGGGGAGTGTGGGTAACGTTTCAGTCAGAAGGCAGGTATCTTGATACACCAGAGGACACACACCGGGGAGAAACCCTATGTTTGAGGAAATGTGGGTGAAGCTTCAGGTAGAAGTCAGGTGTCATCACAGACCAGAGTACACACACCGCGGAGAACCCTGTGTTTGCAGGGAGTGTGAGTGAAGTTTCAGGTATAAATCAGGTCTCAAGACGAGAGGACACAGAGGGGAGAAGCCCTACGTTTGTAGGGAGTGTGGGTGAAGATTTGGTTAGAATTCAGTTTTCAGAGGCCAGAGAACACACATGGGAGAAGCCCTGTATTTGGCGGGTGTGGGGGACGGTTCCGTGTGAGTTCAAATCTCATCAGACTCCAGAAGACACACAGGGGACAAGCCCCATATTTGTGGGGAGTGTAGGCAAACTTTCAGTTAGAAGTTCCATCTCATCAGACGAGACGACACACACAGGGAAGAAGCCCTATGTTTGTGGAGAGTGTGGGCCAAGTCTCAGAAGTCAGGTGTCCTCACACACCAGAGTACACACAGAGGGGAGAAGCCCTATGTCTGCAGGGAGTGTGGGTGAAGCTTCAGTTAGAAGTCAGTTCTCATTAGAGAGCAGAGGCCACACAGGGGCGAAGCCCTGTTTGTGAGTGGTCTGGGTGAAGCTTCAGTGTGAGGTCCAGTCTCCTCAGACTCCAGAAGACACACACAGGGGAGCAGCCCCATGTTTGTGGGGAGTGTGGGCAAAGCTTCAGTGAGAATTCCCCTGTGATCGGGGAAGACACACACAGGGGAGAAGCCCTACGTTTGTGGAGAGAGAGGGCGAAGTTTCAGTCAGAAGCCAGGTGTATTCACACAGCATAGGACACACAGCAGGGAGAAACCCTGTGTTTGTAGGGAGTGTGGGCGAAGCTTCAGTTGGAAGTCAGTTCTCATTAGAGAGCAGAGGACACACAGGGGCGAAGCCCTGTTTGTGAGTGGTCTGGGTGAAGCTTCAGTGTGAGGTCCAGTCTCCTCAGACTCCAGAAGACACACACAGGAGAAGCCCCATGTTTGTGGGGAGTGGGGGCAAACTTTCAGTGAGAAGTTCTATCTCATCAGACAACACAAGACACACACAGGGGAGAAGGCCTATGTTTGTGGAGAGTGGGCAAAGCTTCAGTCAGAAGTTCCATCTCATCAAATAACAAAGGACAGACCTAGGGGAAAAGCCCTATGTTTGTGAAGAGTGTGGGCGAAGTCTCAGTCAGAAGTCAGGTGTCCTCACACACCAGAGTACACACAGAGAGGGGAAACGCTATATTTGCAGGGAGTGTGGGTGAAGCTTCAGTTCGACGTCGGTTCTCAGAGACAAGAGGACACACAGGGGAGACACTCTGTTTGTGGGGGCTGTGGGTAAAGATTCCGTGTGAGGTCCAATCTCGTCAGTCTCCAGAAGACAGACACAGGGGAGAAGCCCCATGTTTGTGGGGAGTGTGAGCAAAGTTTCAGTAAGAAGTCAGGTGTCATCACACAGGAGCACACACGCCGGGGAGAAATGGTATGTTCGCAGAGAGTGTGGGTGAAGCTTCAGGTAGAAGTCAGGTGTCGTCATACACCAGAGAACACTCACCGGGGAGAACCCTGTGTTCGCAGGGAGTGTGGGTGAAGCTTGAGGTAGAAGTCAGGTCTGGGAGACCAGGGGACACACAGGGAAGAAGCCCTACGTTTGTAGGGAGAGTGGGTGAAGCTTCACTTCGAAGTCAGTTCTCAGAGACGAGAGGACACAGAGGGGAGAAGCCCTGTATTTGGGGCTGGTGGGTGAAGCGTCAGTGTGAGGTCCAATCTCATCAGACTCCGGAAGACACACACAGGGCAGAAACCCCATGTTTGTGGGGAATGTGGGGAAAGTTTCAGTAAGAAGTCAGGTGTCATGACACAGGATCACACACAGGGGGAGATATCGTATGTTTGCAAGGAGTATGGGTGAAGCTTCGGTTAGAAGTCCATTCTCATTAAAGCCCAGAGGACACACAGGGGAGAAGCCCTGTTTGCGGAGGGATGTGGGTGAAGCTTCAGTGTGAGGTCTAGTCTCATGAGAAAGAAGAAGACACACAGGGGAGAAGCCCCCTGTGTGTGGAGAGTGTGGGCGAAGTCTCCGAAGTCAGGTGTGCTCACACAACAGAGTACACACAGAGGGGGAGAAAGGCTATGTTTGCAGGGAGTGTGGGTGAAGCTTCAGTTAGGAGTCAGTTCTCAGAGACACGAGGACACACGGGAGATTCTCTGTTTGTGGGGGTTGTGGGTGAAGCTTCAGTGTGAGGTCCAATCTCAATAGACTCCAGAAGACACAGAGATGGGAGAAGCCCCATGTTTGTGGGGAGTGTGAGCAAAGTTTCAGCTAGAAGTCAGGTGTCATCACAGGAGCACCCCCACCGGGGAGAAATGGTATGATTGCAGGGAGTGTGGGTAAAGCTTCAGGTAGAAGTCAGGTGTCATCACACACCAGAGTACACACACCGGGGAGAACCCTGTGTTTGCAGGGAGTGTGGGTGAAGCTTGAGGTAGAAGTCAGGTCTGAGAGACCAGGGGACACACAGGGAAGAAGCCCTAGGTTTGTAGGGAGTGTGGGTGAAGCTTCAGTTCGAAGTCAGTTCTCAGAGACAAGAGAACACACAGGGGACAAGCCCCTGTTTCTGGGGCTTGTGGGGGAAGCTTCAGGGGGAGTTCTAATCTCATCAGACTCCAGAAGACACACACAGGGCAGAAACCCCATGTTTGTGGGGAATGTGGGGAAAGTTTCAGTAAGAAGTCAGGTGTCATGACAGAGGAGCACACACAGCGGGTTGGAATCGTATGTTTGCAAGGAGTGTGGGTGAAGCTTCGGTTAGAAGTCCATTCTCATTAAAGGCCAGAGGACACACAGGGGAGAAGCCCTGTTTGTGGAGGGATGTGGGTGAAGCTTCAGTGTGAGGTCTAGTCTTATGAGAAAGAAGACGACACTCAGGGGTGAAGCCCCCTGTGTGTGGAGAGTTTGGGCGAAGTCTCAGAAGTCAGGTGTGCTCACACAACAGAGTACACACAGAGGGGGAGAAAGGCTGTGTTTGCAGGGAGTGTGGGTGAAGCTTCAGTTGGAATTCAGTTCTCACAGACCAGAGGACACACAGGGGAAAGCCCTGTGTTCGGGGTGTGTGTGGGAAGCCTTCAGTGTGACTTGCAATCTCATCAGACTTCAGAAGACACAGACAGGGGAGAAGCCCTATGTTTGTGGGGAGTGTGTGGAAAGTTTCAGTCAGAAGGCAGGTGTCTTCACACAGCAGAGGACACACACCGGGGAGAAACCCTATGTCTGCAGGGAGTGTGGGTGAAGCTTCAGATAGAAGTCAGTTCTCATTAGAGACGAGAGGACACACAGGGGCGAAGCCCTGTTTGTGAGTGGCCTGGGTGATGCTGCAGTGTGAGGTCCAGTCTCATCAGACTCCAGAAGACACACACAGGGGAGCAGCCCCATGTTTGTGTGGAGTGTGGGCAAAGCTTCAGCCAGAATTCCCCTGTGATCGGGGAAGACACACACAGGGGAGAAGCCCTACGTTTGTGGAGAGAGGGTGAAGTTTCAGTCAGAAGCCAGGTGTCTTCACACAGCATAGGACACACACCAGGGAGAAACCCTATGTTTGTAGGGAATGTGGGCGAAGCTTCAGTTAGAAGTCAGTTCTCATTAGAGACCAGAAGAGACACAGGGGCGAAGCCCTGTTTGTGAGTGGTCTGGGTGAAGCCTCAGTGTAAGGTCCAGTCTCATCAGACTCCAGAAGACACACACAGGAGAAGCCCCATGTTTGTGGGGAGTGGGGGCAAACTTTCAGTGAGAAGTTCTATCTCATCAGACAACACAAGACACACACAGGGGAGAAGGCCTATATTTGTGGAGAGAGTGGGCAAAGTTTCATTCAGAAGTTCCATCTCATCAAATAACAAAGGACAGACCTAGGGGAAAAGCCCTATGTTTGTGAAGAGTGTGGGTGAAGTCTCAGTCAGAAGTCAGGTGTCCTCACACACTAGAGTACACACAGAGAGGGGAAACGCTATATTTGCAGGGAGTGTGGGTGAAGCTTCAGTTCGAAGTCGGTTCTCAGAGACAAGAGGACACACAGGGGAGAATCTCTGTTTGTGGGGGCTGTGGGGAAAGATTCCGTGTGAGGTCCAGTCTCGTCAGTCTCCAGCAGAGAGACACAGGGGAGAAGCCCCATGTTTGTGGGGAGTGTGAGCAAAGTTTCAGTAAGAAGTCAGGTGTCATGACACAGGATCACACATGTGGGGAGAAATCGTATGTTTGCAAGGAGTATGGGTGAAGCTTCGGTTAGAAGTCCATTCTCATTAAAGCCCAGAGGACACACAGGGGAGAAGCCCTGTTTGTGGAGGGATGTGGGTGAAGCTTCAGTGTGAGGTCTAGTCTCATGAGAAAGAAGAAGACACACAGGGGAGAAGCCCCCTGTGTGTGGAGAGTGTGGGCGAAGTCTCAGAAGTCAGGTGTGCTCACACAACAGAGTACACACAGAGAGGGAGAAAGGCTATGTTTGCAGGGAGTGTGGGTGAAGCTTCAGTTAGAAGTCAGTTCTCAGAGACACGAGGACACACGGGAGATTCTCTGTTTGTGGAGGTTGTGGGTGAAGCTTCAGTGTGAGGTCCAATCTCAATAGCTCCAGAAGACACAGAGATGGGAGAAGCCCCATGTTTGTGGGGAGTGTGAGCAAAGTTTCAATTAGAAGTCAGGTGTCATCACAGGAGCACCCACACCGGGGAGAAATGGTATGATTGCAGGGAGTGTGGGTGAAGCTTCAGGTAGAAGTCAGGTGTCATCACACACCAGATTACACACACCGGGGAGAACCCTGTGTTTGCAGGGAGTGTGGGTGAAGCTTCAGGTAGAAGTCAGGTCTGAGAGACCAGGGGACACACAGGGAAGAAGCCCTAGGTTTGTAGGGAGTGTGGGTGAAGCTTCAGTTCGAAGTCAGTTCTCAGAGACAAGACACAGGGGACAAGCCCTGTTTCTGGGGGTTGTGGGGGAAGCTTCAGGGGGAGGCCCAATCTCATCAGACTCCAGAAGACACACACAGGGCAGAAACCCCATGTTTGTGGGGAATGTGGGGAAAGTTTCAGGAAGAAGTCAGGTGTCATGACACAGGAGCACACACAGCGGGGAGGAATCGTATGTTTGCAAGGAGTGTGGGTGAAGCTTCGGTTAGAAGTCCATTCTCATTAAAGGCCAGAGGACACACAGGGGAGAAGCCCTGTTTGTGGAGAAATGTGGGTGAAGCTTCAGTGTGAGGTCTAGTCTCATCAGAAAGAAGAAGACATACAGGGGAGAAGCCCCCTGTGTGTGGAGAGTTTGGGCGAAATCTCAGAAGTCAGGTGTGCTCACACAACAGAGTACACACAGAGGGGGAGAAAGGCTATGTTTGCAGGGAGTGTGGGTGAAGCTTCAGTTGGAATTCAGTTCTCACAGACCAGAGGACACACAGGGGAAAGCCCTGTGTTTGGGGTGTGTGGGGGAAGCCTTCAGTGTGACTTGCAATCTCATCAGACTTCAGAAGACACAGACAGGGGAGAAGCCCTATGTTTGTGGGGAGTGTGTGGAAAGTTTCAGTCAGAAGGCAGGTGTCTTCACACAGCAGAGGACACACACCGGGGAGAAACCCTATGTCTGCAGGGAGTGTGGGTGAAGCTTCAGGTAGAAGTCAGGTCTCAGAGACGAGAGGAAACACAGGGGAGAAGCCCTACGTTTGTAGGGAGTGTGGGTGAAGATTTGGTTAGAATTCAGTTTTCAGAGGCCAGAGAACACACATGGGAGAAGCCATGTCTTTGGGGGGTGTGGGGGACAGTTCCGTGTGAGTTCCAATCTCATCAGACTCCAGAAGACACACAGGGGACAAGCCCCATATTTGTGGGGAGTGTAGGCAGACTTTCAGTCAGAAGTTGTATCTCATCAGACAAGAGACGACACACACAGGGAAGAAGCCCTATGTTTGTGGAGAGTGTGGGCCAAGTCTCAGAAGTCAGGTGTCCTCACACACCAGAGTACACACAGAGGGGAGAAGCCCTATGTCTGCAGGGAGTGTGGGTGAAGCTTCAGTTAAAAGTCAGTTCTCATTAGAGAGCAGAGGACACACAGGGGCGAAGCCCTGTTTGTGAGTGGTCTGGGTGAAGCTTCAGTGTGAGGTCCAGTCTCCTCAGACTCCAGAAGACACACACAGGAGAAGCCCCATGTTTGTGGGGAGTGGGGGCAAACTTTCAGTGAGAAGTTCTATCTCATCAGACAACACAAGACACACACAGGGGAGAAGGCCTATGTTTGTGGAGAGAGTGGGCAAAGCTTCAGTCAGAAGTTCCATCTCATCAAATAACAAAGGACAGACCTAGGGGAAAAGCCCTATGTTTGTGAAGAGTGTGGGTGAAGTCTCAGTCAGAAGTCAGGTGTCCTCACACACTAGAGTACACACAGAGAGGGGAAACGCTATATTTGCAGGGAGTGTGGGTGAAGCTTCAGTTCGAAGTCGGTTCTCAGAGACAAGAGGACACACAGGGGAGAATCTCTGTTTGTGGGGGCTGTGGGGAAAGATTCCGTGTGAGGTCCAATCTCGTCAGTCTCCAGCAGAGAGACACAGGGGAGAAGCCCCATGTTTGTGGGGAGTGTGAGCAAAGTTTCAGTAAGAAGTCAGGTGTCATGACACAGGATCACACATGTGGGGAGAAATCGTATGTTTGCAAGGAGTATGGGTGAAGCTTCGGTTAGAAGTCCATTCTCATTAAAGCCCAGAGGACACACAGGGGAGAAGCCCTGTTTGTGGAGGGAATGTGGGTGAAGCTTCAGTGTGAGGGCTAGTCTCATGAGAAAGAAGAAGACACACAGGGGAGAAGCCCCCTGTGTGTGGAGAGTGTGCGCGAAGTCTCAGAAGTCAGGTGTGCTCACACAACAGTACACACAGAGGGGGAGAAAGGCTATGTTTGCAGGGAGTGTGGGTGAAGCTTCAGTTAGAAGTCAGTTCTCAGAGACACGAGGACACACGGGAGATTCTCTGTTTGTGGGGGTTGTGGGTGAAGCTTCAGTGTGAGGTCCAATCTCAATAGACTCCAGAAGACACACAGATGGGACAAGCCCCATGTTTGTGGGGAGTGTGAGCAAAGTTTCAATTAGAAGTCAGGTGTCATCACAGGAGCACACACACCGGGGAGAAATGGTATGATTGCAGGGAGTGTGGGTAAAGCTTCAGGTAGAAGTCAGGTGTCCTCACACACCAGAGTACACACAGAGGGGAGAAGCCCTATGTCTGCAGGGAGTGTGGGTGAAGCTTCAGTTAAAAGTCAGTTCTCATTAGAGAGCAGAGGACACACAGGGGCGAAGCCCTGTTTGTGAGTGGTCTGGGTGAAGCTTCAGTGTGAGGTCCAGTCTCATCAGACTCCAGAAGACACACACAGGGGAGCAGCCCCATGTTTGTGGGGAGTGTGGGCAAAGCTTCAGTGAGAATTCCCCTGTGATCGGGGAAGACACACACAGGGGAGAAGCCCTACGTTTGTGGAGAGAGTGGGCGAAGTTTCAGTCAGAAGCCAGCTGTCTTCACACAGCATAGGACACACACCAGGGAGAAACCCTGTGTTTGTAGGGAGTGTGGGCGAAGCTTCAGTTGGAAGTCAGTTCTCATTAGAGACCAGAGGACACACAGGGGCGAAGCCCTGTTTGTGAGTGGTCTGGGTGAAGCTTCAGTGTGAGGTCCAGTCTCATCAGACTCCAGAAGACACAGACAGGAGAAGCCCCATGTTTGTGGGGAGTGGGGCAAACTTTCAGTGAGAAGTTCTATCTCATCAGACAACACAAGACACACACAGGGGAGAAGGCCTATGTTTGTGGAGAGAGTGGGCAAAGCTTCAGTCAGAAGTTCCATCTCATCAAATAAAAAAGGACAGACCTAGGGGAAAAGCCCTATGTTTGTGAAGAGTGTGGGCGAAGTCTCAGTCAGAAGTCAGGTGTCCTCACACACCAGAGTACACACAGAGAGGGGAAACGCTATATTTGCAGGGAGTGTGGGTGAAGCTTCAGTTCGAAGTCGGTTCTCAGAGACAAGAGGACACACAGGGGAGACTCTCTGTTTGTGGGGGCTGTGGGTAGAGATTCCGTGTGAGGTCCAATCTCGTCAGTCTCCAGAAGACAGACACAGGGGAGAAGCCCCATGTTTGTGGGGAGTGTGAGCAAAGTTTCAGTAAGAAGTCAGGTGTCATCACACAGGAGCACACACGCCGGGGAGAAATCGTATGTTCGCAGAGTGTGTGGGTGAAGCTTCAGGTAGAAGTCAGGTGTCATCATACACCAGAGTACACTCACCGGGGAGAACCCTGTGTTTGCAGGGAGTGTGGGTGAAGCTTGAGGTAGAAGTCAGGTCTGGGAGACCAGGGGACACACAGGGAAGAAGCCCTACGTTGTAGGGAGAGTGGGTGAAGCTTCAGTTCGAAGTCAGTTCTCAGAGACGAGAGGACACACAGGGGAGAAGCCCTGTATTTGGGGCTGGTGGGTGAAGCGTCAGTGTGAGGTCCAATCTCATCAGTCTCCAGAAGAGACACACAGCGGGGAAGCGCCATGTTTGTGGGGAGTATGGGCAATGTTTCAGTCAGAAGGCAGGTGTCTTCACACACCAGAGACACACACTGGGAAGAAAGCCTATGTTTGCAAGGAGTGTGCGTGAAGCTTCAGTTAGAAGTCAGGTGTCATCACACACCTGAGTACACACACCGGGGAGAACCCTGTGTTTGCAGGGAGTGTGGGTGAAGCTTCAGGTAGAAGTCAGGTGTGAGAGACCAGAGGACACACAGGGGAGAAGCCCTGTTTGAGGGTGCGAGGGTGAAGATTCAGTGTGAGGTCCAATCTCATGAGACTCAAGAAGACACACACGGGGGAGAAGCCCCGTGTTTGTGGAGAGTGTGGGCGAAGTCTCAGAAGTCAGGTGTCCTCACACAGCAGAGTACACACACAGGGGGAGAAAGGCTATGTTTACAGGGAGTGTGGGTGAAGCTTCAGTTGGAAGTCAGTTATCACAGACCAGAGGACACAGGGGAAACCCCTGTTTGTGGGGGGTGTGGTTGAAGCTTCAGTGTGAGTCCCAATCTCATCAGACTCCAGAAGACACACACATGGGAGAAGCCTATTTGTGGGGAGTGTGGGTAACGTTTCAGTCAGAAGGCAGGTATCTTGATACACCAGAGGACACACACCGGGGAGAAACCCTATGTTTGAGGAAATGTGGGTGAAGCTTCAGGTAGAAGTCGGGTGTCATCACAGACCAGAGTACACACACCGGGGAGAACCCTGTGTTTGCAGGGAGTGTGAGTGAAGTTTCAGGTATAAATCAGGTCTCAAGACGAGAGGACACAGAGGGGAGAAGCCCTACGTTTGTAGGGAGTGTGGGTGAAGATTTGGTTAGAATTCAGTTTTCAGAGGCCAGAGAACACACAAGGGAGAAGCCCTGTATATGGCGGGTGTGGGGGACGGTCCAGTGTGAGTTCCAATCTCATCAGACTCCAGAAGACACACACAGGGGAGCAGCCCCATGTTTCTGAGGAGTGTAGGCAAACTTTCAGTTAGAAGTTCCATCTCATCAGACAAGAGACGACACACACAGGGAAGAAGCCCTATGTTTGTGGAGAGTGTGGGCCAAGTCTCAGAAGTCAGGTGTCCTCACACACCAGAGTACACACAGAGTGGAGAAGCGCTATCTCTGCAGGGAGTGTGGGTGAAAATTCAGTTAGAAGTCAGTTCTCATTAGAGAGCAGAGGACACACAGGGGCGAAGCCCTGTTTGTGAGTGGTCTGGGTGAAGCTTCAGTGTGAGGTCCAGTCTCATCAGACTCCAGAAGACACACACAAGGGAGCAGCCTCATGTTTGTAGTCAGTGTGGGCAAAGCTTCAGTGAGAATTCCCCTGTGATCGGGGAAGACACACACAGGGGAGAAGCCCTACGTTTGTGGAGAGAGTGGGCGAAGTTTCACTCAGAAGCCAGGTGTCTTCACACAGCATAGGACACACACCAGGGAGAAACCCTGTGTTTGTAGGGAGTGTGGGCGAAGCTTCAGTTGGAAGGCAGTTCTCATTAGAGACCAGAGGACACACAGGGGCGAAGCCCTGTTTGTGAGTGGTCTGGGTGAAGATTCAGTGTGAGGTCCAGTCTCATCAGACTCCAGAAGACACACACAGGTGAGCAGCCCCATGTTTGTGGGGAGTGTGGGCAAAGCTTCAGTGAGAATTCCCCTGTGATCGGGGAAGACACACACAGGGGAGAAGCCCTACGTTTTTGGAGAGAGTGGGCGAAGTTTCAGTCAGAAGCCAGGTGTCTTCACACAGCATAGGACACACACCAGGGAGAAACCCTATGTTTGTAGGGAGTGTGGGCGAAGCTTCAGTTAGAAGTCAGTTTTCATTAGAGACCAGAAGACACACAGGGGCGAAGCCCTGTTTGTGAGTGGTCTGGGTGAAGCTTCAGTGTGAGGTCCAGTCTCATCAGACTCCAGAAGACACAGACAGGAGAAGCCCCATGTTTGTGGGGAGTGGGGGCAAACTTTCAGTGAGAAGTTCTATCTCATCAGACAACACAAGACACACACAGGGGAGAAGGCCTATGTTTGTGGAGAGAGTGGGCAAAGCTTCAGTCAGAAGTTCCATCTCATCAAATAACAAAGGACAGACCTAGGGGAAAAGCCCTATGTTTGTGAAGAGTGTGGGCGAAGTCTCAGTCAGAAGTCAGGTGTCCTCACACACCAGAGTACACACAGAGAGGGGAAACGCTATATTTGCAGGGAGTGTGGGTGAAGCTTCAGTTCGAAGTCGGTTCTCAGAGACAAGAGGACACACAGGGGAGACTCTCTGTTTGTGGGGGCTGTGGGTAGAGATTCCGTGTGAGGTCCAATCTCGTCAGTCTCCAGAAGACAGACACAGGGGAGAAGCCCCATGTTTTTGGGAGAGTGTGAGCAAAAGTTTTCAGTAAAGAAGTCGGTGTCATCACAACAGGAGCACAACACGCCGGGGAGAAATCGTATGTTTCGCGAGTGGTGTGGGTGAAGCTTCGGTAGAAGTCAGGTGTCATCATAACACCAGAGTACACTCACCGGGGAGAACCTGCGTTTGCAGGGAGTGTGGGTGAAGCTTGAGGTAGAAGTCAGGTCTGGGAGACCAGGGGACACACAGGGAAGAAGCCCTACGTTTGTAGGGAGAGTGGGTGAAGCTTCAGTTCGAAGTCAGTTCTCAGAGACGAGAGGACACACAGGGGAGAAGCCCCGTATTTGGGGCTGGTGGGTGAAGCGTCAGTGTGAGGTCCAATCTCATCAGTCTCCAGAAGAGACACACAGCGGGGAAGCGCCATGTTTGTGGGGAGTATGGGCAATGTTTCAGTCAGAAGGCAGGTGTCTTCACACACCAGAGACACACACTGGGAAGAAAGCCTATGTTTGCAAGGAGTGTGTGTGAAGCTTCAGTTAGAAGTCAGGTGTCATCACACACCTGAGTACACACACCGGGGAGAACCCTGTGTTTGCAGGGAGTGTGGGTGAAGCTTCAGGTAGAAGTCAGGTGTGAGAGACCAGAGGACACACAGGGGAGAAGCCCTGTTTGAGGGTGTGAGGGTGAAGATTCAGTGTGAGGTCCAATCTCATGAGACTCAAGAAGACACACACAGGGGAGAAGCCCCGTGTTTGTGGAGAGTGTGGGCGAAGTCTCAGAAGTCAGGTGTCCTCACACAGCAGAGTACACACACAGGGGGAGAAAGGCTATGTTTACAGGGAGTGTGGGTGAAGCTTCAGTTGGAAGTCAGTTATCACAGACCAGAGGACACAGGGGAAACCCCTGTTTGTGGGGGGTGTGGTTGAAGCTTCAGTGTGAGTCCCAATCTCATCAGACTCCAGAAGACACACACATGGGAGAAGCCTATTTGTGGGGAGTGTGGGTAACGTTTCAGTCAGAAGGCAGGTTTCTTGATACACCAGAGGACACACACCGGGGAGAAACCCTATGTTTGAGGAAATGTGGGTGAAGCTTCAGGTAGAAGTCAGGTGTCATCACAGACCAGAGTACACACACCGGGGAGAACCCTGTGTTTGCAGGGAGTGTGAGTGAAGTTTCAGGTATAAATCAGGTCTCAAGACGAGAGGACACAGAGGGGAGAAGCCCTACGTTTGTAGGGAGTGTGGGTGAAGATTTGGTTAGAATTCAGTTTTCAGAGGCCAGAGAACACACATGGGAGAAGCCCTGTATATGGCGGGTGTGGGGGACGGTTCAGTGTGAGTTCCAATCTCATCAGACTCCAGAAGACACACACAGGGGAGCAGCCCCATGTTTGTGGGGAGTGTAGGCAAACTTTCAGTTAGAAGTTCCATCTCATCAGACAAGAGACGACACACACAGGGAAGAAGCCCTATGTTTGTGGAGAGTGTGGGCCAAGTCTCAGAAGTCAGGTGTCCTCACACACCAGAGTACACACAGAGTGGAGAAGCGCTATCTCTGCAGGGAGTGTGGGTGAAAATTCAGTTAGAAGTCAGTTCTCATTAGAGAGCAGAGGACACACAGGGGCGAAGCCCTGTTTGTGAGTGGTCTGGGTGAAGCTTCAGTGTGAGTTCCAATCTCATCAGACTCCAGAAGACACACACAAGGGAGCAGCCTCATGTTTGTAGTCAGTGTGGGCAAAGCTTCAGTGAGAATTCCCCTGTGATCGGGGAAGACACACACAGGGGAGAAGCCCTACGTTTGTGGAGAGAGTGGGCGAAGTTTCAGTCAGAAGCCAGGTGTCTTCACACAGCATAGGACACACACCAGGGAGAAACCCTGTGTTTGTAGGGAGTGTGGGCGAAGCTTCAGTTGGAAGGCAGTTCTCATTAGAGACCAGAGGACACACAGGGGCGAAGCCCTGTTTGTGAGTGGTCTGGGTGAAACTTCAGTGTGAGGTCCAGTCTCATCAGACTCCAGAAGACACACACAGGGGAGCAGCCCCATGTTTGTGGGGAGTGTGGGCAAAGCTTCAGTGAGAATTCCCCTGTGATCGGGGAAGACACACACAGGGGAGAAGCCCTACGTTTGTGGAGAGAGTGGGCGAAGTTTCAGTCAGAAGCCAGGTGTCTTCACACAGCATAGGACACACACCAGGGAGAAACCCTGTTTTTGTAGGGAGTGTGGGCGAAGCTTCAGTTAGAAGTCAGTTCTCATTAGAGACCAGAAGACACACAGGGGCGAAGCCCTGTTTGTGAGTGGTCTGGGTGAAGCTTCAGTGTGAGGTCCAGTCTCATCAGACTCCAGAAGACACAGACAGGAGAAGCCCCATGTTTGTGGGGAGTGGGGCAAACTTTCAGTGAGAAGTTCTATCTCATCAGACAACACAAGACACACACAGGGGAGAAGGCCTATGTTTGTGGAGAGAGTGGGCAAAGCTTCAGTCAGAAGTTCCATCTCATCAAATAACAAAGGACAGACCTAGGGGAAAAGCCCTATGTTTGTGAAGAGTGTGGGCGAAGTCTCAGTCAGAAGTCAGGTGTCCTCACACACCAGAGTACACACAGAGAGGGGAAACGCTATATTTGCAGGGAGTGTGGGTGAAGCTTCAGTTCGAAGTCGGTTCTCAGAGACAAGAGGAGACACAGGGGAGACTCTCTGTTTGTGGGGGCTGTGGGTAGAGATTCCGTGTGAGGTCCAATCTCGTCAGTCTCCAGAAGACAGACACCGGGGAGAAGCCCCATGTTTGTGGGGAGTGTGAGCAAAGTTTCAGTAAGAAGTCAGGTGTCATCACACAGGAGCACACACGCCGGGGAGAAATCGTATGTTCGCAGAGTGTGTGGGTGAAGCTTCAGGTAGAAGTCAGGTGTCATCATACACCAGAGTACACTCACCGGGGAGAACCCTGTGTTTGCAGGGAGTGTGGGTGAAGCTTGAGGTAGAAGTCAGGTCTGGGAGACCAGGGGACACACAGGGAAGAAGCCCTACGTTTGTAGGGAGAGTGGGTGAAGCTTCAGTTCGAAGTCAGTTCTCAGAGACGAGAGGACACACAGGGGAGAAGCCCTGTATTTGGGGCTGGTGGGTGAAGCGTCAGTGTGAGGTCCCATCTCATCAGTCTCCAGAAGAGACACACAGCGGGGAAGCGCCATGTTTGTGGGGAGTATGGGCAATGTTTCAGTCAGAAGGCAGGTGTCTTCACACACCAGAGACACACACTGGGAAGAAAGCCTATGTTTGCAAGGAGTGTGCGTGAAGCTTCAGTTAGAAGTCAGGTGTCATCACACACCTGAGTACACACACCGGGGAGAACCCTGTGTTTGCAGGGAGTGTGGGTGAAGCTTCAGGTAGAAGTCAGGTGTGAGAGACCAGAGGACACACAGGGGAGAAGCCCTGTTTGAGGGTGCGAGGGTGAAGATTCAGTGTGAGGTCCAATCTCATGAGACTCAAGAAGACACACACAGGGGAGAAGCCCCGTGTTTGTGGAGAGTGTGGGCGAAGTCTCAGAAGTCAGGTGTCCTCACACAGCAGAGTACACACACAGGGGGAGAAAGGCTATGTTTACAGGGAGTGTGGGTGAAGCTTCAGTTGGAAGTCAGTTATCACAGACCAGAGGACACAGGGGAAACCCCTGTTTGTGGGGGGTGTGGTTGAAGCTTCAGTGTGAGTCCCAATCTCATCAGACTCCAGAAGACACACACATGGGAGAAGCCTATTTGTGGGGAGTGTGGGTAACGTTTCAGTCAGAAGGCAGGTATCTTGATACACCAGAGGACACACACCGGGGAGAAACCCTATGTTTGAGGAAATGTGGGTGAAGCTTCAGGTAGAAGTCAGGTGTCATCACAGACCAGAGTACACACACCGGGGAGAACCCTGTGTTTGCAGGGAGTGTGAGTGAAGTTTCAGGTATAAATCAGGTCTCAAGACGAGAGGACACAGAGGGGAGAAGCCCTACGTTTGTAGGGAGTGTGGGTGAAGATTCAGTTAGAATTCAGTTTTCAGAGGCCAGAGAACACACATGGGAGAAGCCCTGTATATGGCGGGTGTGGGGGACGGTTCAGTGTGAGTTCCAATCTCATCAGACTCCAGAAGACACACACAGGGGAGCAGCCCCATGTTTGTGGGGAGTGTAGGCAAACTTTCAGTTAGAAGTTCCATCTCATCAGACAAGAGACGACACACACAGGGAAGAAGCCCTATGTTTGTGGAGAGTGTGGGCCAAGTCTCAGAAGTCAGGTGTCCTCACACACCAGAGTACACACAGAGGGGAGAAGCCCTATGTCTGCAGGGAGTGTGGGTGAAAATTCAGTTAGAAGTCAGTTCTCATTAGAGAGCAGAGGACACACAGGGGCGAAGCCCTGTTTGTGAGTGGTCTGGGTGAAGCTTCAGTGTGAGGTCCAGTCTCATCAGACTCCAGAAGACACACACAAGGGAGCAGCCTCATGTTTGTAGTCAGTGTGGGCAAAGCTTCAGTGAGAATTCCCCTGTGATCGGGGAAGACACACACAGGGGAGAAGCCCTACGTTTGTGGAGAGAGTGGGCGAAGTTTCACTCAGAAGCCAGGTGTCTTCACACAGCATAGGACACACACCAGGGAGAAACCCTGTGTTTGTAGGGAGTGTGGGCGAAGCTTCAGTTGGAAGGCAGTTCTCATTAGAGACCAGAGGACACACAGGGGCGAAGCCCTGTTTGTGAGTGGTCTGGGTGAAGATTCAGTGTGAGGTCCAGTCTCATCAGACTCCAGAAGACACACACAGGTGAGCAGCCCCATGTTTGTGGGGAGTGTGGGCAAAGCTTCACTGAGAATTCCCCTGTGATCGGGGAAGACACACACAGGGGAGAAGCCCTACGTTTTTGGAGAGAGTGGGCGAAGTTTCAGTCAGAAGCCAGGTGTCTTCACACAGCATAGGACACACACCAGGGAGAAACCCTATGTTTGTAGGGAGTGTGGGCGAAGCTTCAGTTAGAAGTCAGTTTTCATTAGAGACCAGAAGACACACAGGGGCGAAGCCCTGTTTGTGAGTGGTCTGGGTGAAGCTTCAGTGTGAGGTCCAGTCTCATCAGACTCCAGAAGACACAGACAGGAGAAGCCCCATGTTTGTGGGGAGTGGGGGCAAACTTTCAGTGAGAAGTTCTATCTCATCAGACAACACAAGACACACACAGGGGAGAAGGCCTATGTTTGTGGAGAGAGTGGGCAAAGCTTCAGTCAGAAGTTCCATCTCATCAAATAACAAAGGACAGACCTAGGGGAAAAGCCCTATGTTTGTGAAGAGTGTGGGCGAAGTCTCAGTCAGAAGTCAGGTGTCCTCACACACCAGAGTACACACAGAGAGGGGAAACGCTATATTTGCAGGGAGTGTGGGTGAAGCTTCAGTTCGAAGTCGGTTCTCAGAGACAAGAGGACACACAGGGGAGACTCTCTGTTTGTGGGGGCTGTGGGTAGAGATTCCGTGTGAGGTCCAATCTCGTCAGTCTCCAGAAGACACACACATGGGAGAAGCCTATTTGTGGGGAGTGTGGGTAACGTTTCAGTCAGAAGGCAGGTATCTTGATACACCAGAGGACACACACCGGGGAGAAACCCTATGTTTGAGGAAATGTGGGTGAAGCTTCAGGTAGAAGTCAGGTGTCATCACAGACCAGAGTACACACACCGGGGAGAACCCTGTGTTTGCAGGGAGTGTGAGTGAAGTTTCAGGTATAAATCAGGTCTCAAGACGAGAGGACACAGAGGGGAGAAGCCCTACGTTTGTAGGGAGTGTGGGTGAAGATTCAGTTAGAATTCAGTTTTCAGAGGCCAGAGAACACACATGGGAGAAGCCCTGTATATGGCGGGTGTGGGGGACGGTTCAGTGTGAGTTCCAATCTCATCAGACTCCAGAAGACACACACAGGGGAGCAGCCCCATGTTTGTGGGGAGTGTAGGCAAACTTTCAGTTAGAAGTTCCATCTCATCAGACAAGAGACGACACACACAGGGAAGAAGCCCTATGTTTGTGGAGAGTGTGGGCCAAGTCTCAGAAGTCAGGTGTCCTCACACACCAGAGTACACACAGAGGGGAGAAGCCCTATGTCTGCAGGGAGTGTGGGTGAAAATTCAGTTAGAAGTCAGTTCTCATTAGAGAGCAGAGGACACACAGGGGCGAAGCCCTGTTTGTGAGTGGTCTGGGTGAAGCTTCAGTGTGAGGTCCAGTCTCATCAGACTCCAGAAGACACACACAAGGGAGCAGCCTCATGTTTGTAGTCAGTGTGGGCAAAGCTTCAGTGAGAATTCCCCTGTGATCGGGGAAGACACACACAGGGGAGAAGCCCTACGTTTGTGGAGAGAGTGGGCGAAGTTTCACTCAGAAGCCAGGTGTCTTCACACAGCATAGGACACACACCAGGGAGAAACCCTGTGTTTGTAGGGAGTGTGGGCGAAGCTTCAGTTGGAAGGCAGTTCTCATTAGAGACCAGAGGACACACAGGGGCGAAGCCCTGTTTGTGAGTGGTCTGGGTGAAGCTTCAGTGTGAGGTCCAGTCTCATCAGACTTCAGAAGACACACACAGGTGAGCAGCCCCATGTTTGTGGGGAGTGTGGGCAAAGCTTCAGTGAGAATTCCCCTGTGATCGGGGAAGACACACACAGGGGAGAAGCCCTACGTTTGTGGAGAGAGTGGGCGAAGTTTCAGTCAGAAGCCAGCTGTCTTCAAACAGCATAGGACACACACCAGGGAGAAACCCTGTGTTTGTAGGGAGTGTGGGCGAAGCTTCAGTTGGAAGTCAGTTCTCATTAGAGACCAGAAGAGACACAGGGGCGAAGCCCTGTTTGTGAGTGGTCTGGGTGAAGCTTCAGTGTGAGGTCCAGTTTCCTCAGACTCCAGAAGAGACACACAGGAGAAGCCCTATGTTTGTGGGGAGTGGGGGCAAACTTTCAGTGAGAAGTTCTATCTCATCAGACAACACAAGACACACACAGGGGAGAAGGCCTATGTTTGTGGAGAGAGTGGGCAAAGCTTCAGTCAGAAGTTCCATCTCATCAAATAACAAAGGACAGACCTAGGGGAAAAGCCCTATGTTTGTGAAGAGTGTGGGCGAAGTCTCAGTCAGAAGTCAGGTGTCCTCACACACCAGAGTACACACAGAGAGGGGAAACGCTATATTTGCAGGGAGTGTGGGTGAAGCTTCAGTTCGAAGTCGGTTCTCAGAGACAAGAGGACACACAGGGGAGACTCTCTGTTTGTGGGGGCTGTGGGTAGAGATTCCGTGTGAGGTCCAATCTCGTCAGTCTCCAGAAGACAGACACAGGGGAGAAGCCCCATGTTTGTGGAGAGTGTGAGCAAAGTTTCAGTAAGAAGTCAGGTGTCATCACACAGGAGCACACACGCCGGGAGAAATCGTATGTTCGCAGAGGTGTGAGGTGAAGCTTCCAGTAGAAGTCAGGTGTCGATCATAACCAGAGTACATCACCGGGAGAACCCTGTGTTTGCAGGGAGTGTGGTGAAGCTTGAGGTAGAAGTCAGGTCTGGAGAACCAGGGACCAAGGGAAGAAGCCCACGTTGCAGGGAGTGTGGGTGAAGCTTGAGTTCGAAGTCAGTTCTCAGAGACGAGGACACGCAGGGGAGAATCTCTGTTTGTGGGGGTTGTGGCTGAAGCTTCCGTGTGAGGTCCAATCTCATCAGTCTCCAGAAGACACACACAGGGGAGAAGCCCCATGTTTGTGGAGAGTGTGAGCAAAGTTTCAGTAAGAAGTCAGGTGTCATCACACAGGAGCACACACATGGGGAGAAATCGTATGTTTGCAAGGAGGGTGGGTGAAGCTTCGGTTAGAAGTCCGTTCTCATTAAAGACCAGAGGACACACAGGGGAGAAGCCCTGTTTGTGGAGGGATGTGGGTGAAGCTTCAGGTAGAAGTTAGGTGTGAGAGACCAGAGGACACACAGGGGAGAAGCCCTGTTTGAGGGTGTGAGGGTGAAGATTCAGTGTGAGGTCCAATCTCATGAGACTCAAGAAGACACACACAGGGGAGAAGCCCCGTGTTTGTGGAGAGTGTGGGCGAAGTCTCAGAAGTCAGGTGTCCTCACACAGCAGAGTACACACACAGGGGGAGAAAGGCTATGTTTACAGGGAGTGTGGGTGAAGCTTCAGTTGGAAGTCAGTTATCACAGACCAGAGGACACAGGGGAAACCCCTGTTTGTGGGGGGTGTGGTTGAAGCTTCAGTGTGAGTCCCAATCTCATCAGACTCCAGAAGACACACACATGGGAGAAGCCTATTTGTGGGGAGTGTGGGTAACGTTTCAGTCAGAAGGCAGGTTTCTTGATACACCAGAGGACACACACCGGGGAGAAACCCTATGTTTGAGGAAATGTGGGTGAAGCTTCAGGTAGAAGTCAGGTGTCATCACAGACCAGAGTACACACACCGGGGAGAACCCTGTGTTTGCAGGGAGTGTGAGTGAAGTTTCAGGTATAAATCAGGTCTCAAGACGAGAGGACACAGAGGGGAGAAGCCCTACGTTTGTAGGGAGTGTGGGTGAAGATTCAGTTAGAATTCAGTTTTCAGAGGCCAGAGAACACACATGGGAGAAGCCCTGTATATGGCGGGTGTGGGGGACGGTTCAGTGTGAGTTCCAATCTCATCAGACTCCAGAAGACACACACAGGGGAGCAGCCCCATGTTTGTGGGGAGTGTAGGCAAACTTTCAGTTAGAAGTTCCATCTCATCAGACAAGAGACGACACACACAGGGAAGAAGCCCTATGTTTGTGGAGAGTGTGGGCCAAGTCTCAGAAGTCAGGCGTCCTCACACACCAGAGTACACACAGAGGGGAGAGGCCCTATGTCTGCAGGGAGTGTGGGTGAAAAATTCAGTTAGAAGTCAGTTCTCATTAGAGAGAGAGGACACACAGGGGCGAAGCCCTGTTGTGAGGAAGCCCCATGTTTGTGGGGAGTGTGAGCAAAGTTTCAATTAGAAGTCAGGTGTCATCACAGGAGCACCCCCACCGGGGAGAAATGGTATGATTGCAGGGAGTGTGGGTAAAGCTTCAGGTAGAAGTCAGGTGTCATCACACACCAGAGTACACACACCGGGGAGAACCCTGTGTTTGCAGGGAGTGTGGGTGAAGCTTGAGGTAGAAGTCAGGTCTGAGAGACCAGGGGACACACAGGGAAGAAGCCCTAGGTTTGTAGGGAGTGTGGGTGAAGCTTCAGTTCGAAGTCAGTTCTCAGAGACAAGACACAGGGGACAAGCCCTGTTTCTGGGGGTTGTGGGGGAAGCTTCAGGGGGAGGCCCAATCTCATCAGACTCCAGAAGACACACACAGGGCAGAAACCCCATGTTTGTGGGGAATGTGGGGAAAGTTTCAGGAAGAAGTCAGGTGTCATGACACAGGAGCACACACAGCGGGGAGGAATCATATGTTTGCAAGGAGTGTGGGTGAAGCTTCGGTTAGAAGTCCATTCTCATTAAAGGCCAGAGGACACACAGGGGAGAAGCCCTGTTTGTGGAGGGATGTGGGTGAAGCTTCAGTGTGAGGTCTAGTCTCATGAGAAAGAAGAAGACACACAGGGGAGAAGCCCCCTGTGTGTGGAGAGTTTGGGCGAAATCTCAGAAGTCAGGTGTGCTCACACAACAGAGTACACACAGAGGGGGAGAAAGGCTGTGTTTGCAGGGAGTGTGGGTGAAGCTTCAGTTGGAATTCAGTTCTCACAGACCAGAGGACACACAGGGGAAAGCCCTGTGTTCGGGGTGTGTGGGGGAAGCCTTCAGTGTGACTTGCAATCTCATCAGACTTCAGAAGACACAGACAGGGGAGAAGCCCTATGTTTGTGGGGAGTGTGTGGAAAGTTTCAGTCAGAAGGCAGGTGTCTTCACACAGCAGAGGACACACACCGGGGAGAAACCCTATGTCTGCAGGGAGTGTGGGTGAAGCTTCAGGTAGAAGTCAGGTCTCAGAGACGAGAGGACACACAGGGGAGAAGCCCTACGTTTGTAGGGAGTGTGGGTGAAGATTTGGTTAGAATTCAGTTTTCAGAGGCCAGAGAACACACATGGGAGAAGCCCTGTCTTTGGGGGGTGTGGGGGACGGTTCCGTGTGAGTTCCAATCTCATCAGACTCCAGAAGACACACAGGGGACAAGCCCCATATTTGTGGGGAGTGTAGGCAGACTTTCAGTCAGAAGTTCCATCTCATCAGACAAGAGACGACACACACAGGGAAGAAGCCCTATGTTTGTGGAGAGTGTGGGCCAAGTCTCAGAAGTCAGGTGTCCTCACACACCAGAGTACACACAGAGGGGAGAATCCCTATGTCTGCAGGGAGTGTGGGTGAAGCTTCAGTTAGAAGTCAGTTCTCATTAGAGAGCAGAGGACACACAGGGGCGAAGCCCTGTTTGTGAGTGGTCTGGGTGAAGCTTCAGTGTGAGGTCCAGTCTCCTCAGACTCCAGAAGACACACACAGGGGAGCAGCCCCATGTTTGTGGGGAGTGTGGGCAAAGCTTCAGTGAGAATTCCCCTGTGATCGGGGAAGACACACACAGGGGAGAAGCCCTACGTTTGTGGAGAGAGAGGGCGAAGTTTCAGTCAGAAGCCAGGTGTCTTCACACAGCATAGGACACACACCAGGGAGAAACCCTGTGTTTGTAGGGAGTGTGGGCGAAGCTTCAGTTGGAAGTCAGTTCTCATTAGAGAGCAGAGGACACACAGGGGCGAAGCCCTGTTTGTGAGTGGTCTGGGTGAAGCTTCAGTGTGAGGTCCAGTCTCATCAGACTCCAGAAGACACACACAGGAGAAGCCCCATGTTTGTGGGGAGTGGGGGCAAACTTTCAGTGAGAAGTTCTATCTCATCAGACAACACAAGACACACACAGGGGAGAAGGCCTATGTTTGTGGAGAGAGTGGGCAAAGCTTCAGTCAGAAGTTCCATCTCATCAAATAACAAAGGACAGACCTAGGGGAAAAGCCCTATGTTTGTGAAGAGTGTGGGCGAAGCCTCAGTCAGAAGTCAGGTGTCCTCACACATCAGAGTACACACAGAGAGGGGAAACGCTATATTTGCAGGGAGTGTGGGTGAAGCTTCAGTTCGACGTCGGTTCTCAGAGACAAGAGGAGACACAGGGGAGACTCTCTGTTTGTGGAGGCTGTGGGTAAAGATTCCGTGTGAGGTCCAATCTCGTCAGTCTCCAGCAGACAGACACAGGGGAGAAGCCCCATGTTTGTGGGGAGTGTGAGCAAAGTTTCAGTAAGAAGTCAGGTGTGCTCACACAACAGAGTACACACAGAGGGGGAGAAAGGCTATGTTTGCAGGGAGTGTGGGTGAAGCTTCAGTTAGGAGTCAGTTCTCAGAGACACGAGGACACGGGAGATTCTCTGTTTGTGGGGGTTGTGGGTGAAGCTTCAGTGTGAGGTCCAATCTCAATAGACTCCAGAAGACACAGAGATGGGAGAAGCCCCATGTTTGTGGGGAGTGTGAGCAAAGTTTCAATTAGAAGTCAGTGTCATCACAGGAGCACCCACACCGGGGAGAAATGGTATGATTGCAGGGAGTGTGGGTAAAGCTTCAGGTAGAAGTCAGGTGTCATCACACACCAGAGTACACACACCGGGGAGAACCCTGTGTTTGCAGGGAGTGTGGGTGAAGCTTCAGGTAGAAGTCAGGTCTGAGAGACCAGGGGACACACAGGGAAGAAGCCCTAGGTTTGTAGGGAGTGTGGGTGAAGCTTCAGTTCGAAGTCAGTTCTCAGAGACAAGACACAGGGGACAAGCCCTGTTTCTGGGGGTTGTGGGGGAAGCTTCAGGGGGAGGCCCAATCTCATCAGACTCCAGAAGACACACACAGGGCAGAAACCCCATGTTTGTGGGGAATGTGGGGAAAGTTTCAGTAAGAAGTCAGGTGTCATGACACAGGAGCACACACAGCGGGGAGGAATCGTATGTTTGCAAGGAGTGTGGGTGAAGCTTCGGTTAGAAGTCCATTCTCATTAAAGGCCAGAGGACACACAGGGGAGAAGCCCTGTTTGTGGAGAAATGTGGGTGAAGCTTCAGTGTGAGGTCTAGTCTCATCAGAAAGAAGAAGACACACAGGGGAGAAGCCCCCTGTGTGTGGAGAGTTTGGGCGAAATCTCAGAAGTCAGGTGTGCTCACACAACAGAGTACACACAGAGGGGGAGAAAGGCTATGTTTGCAGGGAGTGTGGGTGAAGCTTCAGTTGGAATTCAGTTCTCACAGACCAGAGGACACACAGGGGAAAGCCCTGTGTTTGGGGTGTGTGGGGGAAGCCTTCAGTGTGACTTGCAATCTCATCAGACTTCAGAAGACACAGACAGGGGAGAAGCCCTATGTTTGTGGGGAGTGTGTGGAAAGTTTCAGTCAGAAGGCAGGTGTCTTCACACAGCAGAGGACACACACCGGGGAGAAACCCTATGTCTGCAGGGAGTGTGGGTGAAGCTTCAGGTAGAAGTCAGGTCTCAGAGACGAGAGGACACACAGGGGAGAAGCCCTACGTTTGTAGGGAGTGTGGGTGAAGATTTGGTTAGAATTCAGTTTTCAGAGGCCAGAGAACACACATGGGAGAAGCCCTGTATTTGGCGGGTGTGGGGGACGGTTCAGTGTGAGTTCCAATCTCATCAGACTCCAGAAGACACACAGGGGACAAGCCCCATATTTGTGGGGAGTGTAGGCAAACTTTCAGTTAGAAGTTCCATCTCATCAGACAAGAGACGACACACACAGGGAAGAAGCCCTATGTTTGTGGAGAGTGTGGGCCAAGTCTCAGAAGTCAGGTGTCCTCACACACCAGAGTACACACAGAGGGGAGAATCCCTATGTCTGCAGGGAGTGTGGGTGAAGCTTCAGTTAGAAGTCAGTTCTCATTAGAGAAGCAGAGGAACACACAGGGGCGAAGCCCTGTTTGTGAGTGGTCTGGGTGAAGCTTCAGTGTGAGGTCCAGTCTCATCAGACTCCAGAAGACACACACAGGAGAAGCCCCATGTTTGTGGGGAGTGGGGGCAAACTTTCAGTGAGAAGTTCTATCTCATCACACAACACAAGACACACACAGGGGAGAAGGCCTATGTTTGTGGAGAGAGTGGGCAAAGCTTCAGTCAGAAGTTCCATCTCATCAAATAAAAAAGGACAGACCTAGGGGAAAAGCCCTATGTTTGTGAAGAGTGTGGGCGAAGTCTCAGTCAGAAGTCAGGTGTCCTCACACACCAGAGTACACACAGAGAGGGCAAACGCTATATTTGCAGGGAGTGTGGGTGAAGCTTCAGTTCGAAGTCGGTTCTCAGAGACAAGAGGAGACACAGGGGAGACTCTCTGTTTGTGGAGGCTGTGGGTAAAGATTCCGTGTGAGGTCCAATCTTGTCAGTCTCCAGAAGACAGACACAGGGGAGAAGCCCCATGTTTGTGGGGAGTGTGAGCAAAGTTTCAGTAAGAAGTCAGGTGTGCTCACACAACAGAGTACACACAGAGGGGGAGAAAGGCTATGTTTGCAGGGAGTGTGGGTGAAGCTTCAGGTAGAAGTCAGGTGTCATCATACACCAGAGTACACTCACCGGGGAGAACCCTGTGTTTGCAGGGAGTGTGGGTGAAGCTTGAGGTAGAAGTCAGGTCTGGGAGACCAGGGGACACACAGGGAAGAAGCCCTACTTTGTAGGGAGAGTGGGTGAAGCTTCAGTTCGAAGTCAGTTCTCAGAGACGAGAGGACACAGAGGGGAGAAGCCCTGTATTTGGGGCTGGTGGGTGAAGCGTCAGTGTGAGGTCCAATCTCATCAGACTCCAGAAGACACACACAGGGCAGAAACCCCATGTTTGTGGGGAATGTGGGGAAAGTTTCAGTAAGAAGTCAGGTGTCATGACACAGGATCACACACGTGGGGAGAAATTGTATGTTTGCAAGGAGTATGGGTGAAGTTTCGGTTAGAAGTCCATTCTCATTAAAGCCCAGAGGACACACAGGGGAGAAGCCCTGTATGTGGAGGGATGTGGGTGAAGCTTCAGTGTGAGGTCTAGTCTCATGAGAAAGAAGAAGACACACAGGGGAGAAGCCCCCTGTGTGTGGAGAGTTTGGGCGAAGTCTCCGAAGTCAGGTGTGCTCACACAACAGAGTACACACAGAGGGGGAGAAAGGCTATGTTTGCAGGGAGTGTGGGTGAAGCTTCAGTGAGAAGTCAGTTTTCAGAGACAAGAGGACACGCAGGAGAATGTCTGTTTGTGGGGGTTGTGGGTGAAGCTTCAGTGTGAGGTCCAATCTCAATAGACTCCAGAAGACACAGAGATGGGAGAAGCCCCATGTTTGTGGGGAGTGTGAGCAAAGTTTCAGCTAGATGTCAGGTGTCATCACAGGAGCACCCCCACCGGGGAGAAATGGTATGATTGCAGGGAGAGTGGGTGAAGCTTCAGGTAGAAGTCAGGTGACATCACACACCAGAGTACACACACCGGGGAGAACCCTGTGTTTGCAGGGAGTGTGGGTGAAGCTTCAGGTAGAAGTCAGGTCTGAGAGACCAGGGGACACACAGGGAAGAAGCCCTAGGTTTGTAGGGAGTGTGGGTGAAGCTTCAGTTCGAAGTCAGTTCTGAGAGACAAGAGAACACATAGGGGACAAGCCCCTGTTTCTGGGGCTTGTGGGGGAAGCTTCAGGGGGAGTTCCAATCTCATCAGACTCCAGAAGACACACACAGGGCAGAAACCCCATGTTTGTGGGGAATGTGGGGAAAGTTTCAGTAAGAAGTCAGGTGTCATGACAGAGGAGCACACACAGCGGGGAGGAATCGTATGTTTGCAAGGAGTGTGGGTGAAGCTTCGGTTAGAAGTCCATTCTCATTAAAGCCCAGAGGACACACAGGGGAGAAGCCCTGTTTGTGGAGGGATGTGGGTGAAGCTTCAGTGTGAGGTCTAGTCTCATGAGAAAGAAGAAGACACACAGGGGAGAAGCCCCCTGTGTGTGGAGAGTTTGGGCGAAATCTCAGAAGTCAGGTGTGCTCACACAACAGAGTACACAGAGAGGGGGAGAAAGGCTGTGTTTGCAGGGAGTGTGGGTGAAGCTTCAGTCGGAATTCAGTTCTCACAGACCAGAGGACACACAGGGGAAAGCCCTGTTTTTGGGGTGTGTGGGGGAAGCCTTCAGTGTGACTTGCAATCTCATCAGACTTCAGAAGACACAGACAGGGGAGAAGCCCTATGTTTGTGGGGAGTGTGTGGAAAGTTTCAGTCAGAAGGCAGGTGTCTTCACACAGCAGAGGAGACACACCGGGGAGAAACCCTATGTCTGCAGGGAGTGTGGGTGAAGCTTCAGGTAGAAGTCATTTCTCATTAGAGACCAGAGGACACACAGGGGCGAAGCCCTGTTTGTGAGTGGTCTGGGTGAAGCTTCAGTGTGAGGTCCAGTCTCATCAGACTCCAGAAGACACACACAGGAGAAGCCCCATGTTTGTGGGGAGTGGGGGCAAACTTTCAGTGAGAAGTTCTATCTCATCAGACAACACAAGACACACACAGGGGAGAAGGCCTATGTTTGTGGAGAGAGTGGGCAAAGTTTCAGTCAGAAGTTCCATCTCATCCAATAACAAAGGACAGACCTAGGGGGAAAGCCCTATGTTTGTGAAGAGTGTGGGTGAAGTCTCAGTCAGAAGTCAGGTGTCCTCACACACTAGAGTACACACAGAGAGGGGAAACGCTATATTTGCAGGGAGTGTGGGTGAAGCTTCAGTTCGAAGTCGGTTCTCAGAGACAAGAGGACACACAGGGGAGAAACTCTGTTTGTGGGGGCTGTGGGTAAAGATTCCGTGTGAGGTCCAATCTCGTCAGTCTCCAGCAGACAGACACAGGGGAGAAGGCCCATGTTTGTGGGGAGTGTGAGCAAAGTTTCAGTAAGAAGTCAGGTGTCATGACACAGGATCACACACGTGGGGAGAAATCGTATGTTTGCAAGGAGTATGGGTGAAGCTTCGGTTAGAAGTCCATTCTCATTAAAGCCCAGAGGACACACAGGGGAGAAGCCCTGTTTGTGGAGGGATGTGGGTGAAGCTTCAGTGTGAGGTCTAGTCTCATGAGAAAGAAGAAGACACACAGTGGAGAAGCCCCCTGTGTGTGGAGAGTTTGGGCAAAATCTCAGAAGTCAGGTGTGCTCACACAACAGAGTACACACAGAGGGGGAGAAAGGCTATGTTTGCAGGGAGTGTGGGTGAAGCTTCAGGTAGAAGTCAGGTGTCCTCACACACCAGAGTACACACAGAGAGGTGAAACGCTATATTTGCAGGGAGTGTGGGTGAAGCTTCAGTTCGACGTCGGTTCTCAGAGACAAGAGGACACACAGGGTAGACACTCTGTTTGTGGGGGCTGTGGGTAAAGATTCCGTGTGAGGTCCAATCTCGTCAGTCTCCAGAAGACAGACACAGGGGAGAAGCCCCATGTTTGTGGGGAGTGTGAGCAAAGTTTCAGTAAGAAGTCAGGTGTCATCACACAGGAGCACACACGCCGGGGAGAAATCGTATGTTCGCAGAGAGTGTGGGTGAAGCTTCAGGTAGAAGTCAGGTGTCGTCATACACCAGAGTACACTCACCGGGGAGAACCCTGTGTTCGCAGGGAGTGTGGGTGAAGCTTGAGGTAGAAGTCAGGTCTGGGAGACCAGGGGACACACAGGGAAGAAGCCCTACGTTTGTAGGGAGAGTGGGTGAAGCTTCAGTTCGAAGTCAGTTCTCAGAGACGAGAGGACACAGAGGGAAGAAGCCCTGTATTTGGGGCTTGTGGGTGAAGCGTCAGTGTGAGGTCTAGTCTCATGAGAAAGAAGAAGACACACAGTGGAGAAGCCCCCTGTGTGTGGAGAGTGTGGGCGAAGTCTCAGAAGTCAGGTGTGCTCACACAACAGAGTACACACAGAGGGGGAGAAAGGCTATGTTTGCAGGGAGTGTGGGTGAAGCTTCAGGTAGAAGTCAGGTGTCATCATACACCAGAGTACACTCACCGGGGAGAACCCTGTGTTTGCAGGGAGTGTGGGTGAAGCTTGAGGTAGAAATCAGGTCTGGGAGACCAGGGGACACACAGGGAAGAAGCCCTACGTTTGTAGGGAGAGTGGGTGAAGCTTCAGTTCGAAGTCAGTTCTCAGAGACTAGAGGACACACAGGGGTGAAGCCCTGTATTTGGGGCTGGTGGGTGAAGCGTCATTGTGAGGTCCAATCTCATCAGAATCCAGAAGACACACACAGGGCAGAAACCCCATGTTTGTGGGAAATGTGGGGAAAGTTTCAGTAAGAAGTCAGGTGTCATGACACAGGATCACACACGTGGGGAGAAATCGTATGTTTGCAAGGAGTATGGGTGAAGCTTCGGTTAGAAGTCCATTCTCATTAAAGCCCAGAGGACACACAGGGGAGAAGCCCTGTTTGTGGAGGGATGTGGGTGAAGCTTCAGTGTGAGGTCTAGTCTCATGAGAAAGAAGAAGACACACAGGGGAGAAGCCCCCTGTGTGTGGAGAGTGTGGGCGAAGTCTCAGAAGTCAGGTGTGCTCACACAACAGAGTACACACAGAGGGGGAGAAAGGCTATGTTTGCAGGGAGTGTGGGTGAAGCTTCAGTGAGAAGTCAGTTTTCAGAGACAAGAGGACACGCAGGAGAATGTCTGTTTGTGGGGGTTGTGGGTGAAGCTTCAGTGTGAGGTCCAATCTCAATAAACTCCAGAAGACACAGAGATGGGAGAAGCCCCATGTTTGTGGGGAGTGTGAGCAAAGTTTCAGCTAGAAGTCAGGTGTCATCACAGGAGCACCCACACCGGGGAGAAATGGTATGATTGCAGGGAGTGTGGGTGAAGCTTCAGGTAGAAGTCAGGTGTCATCACACACCAGAGGACACACACCGGGGAGAACCCTGTGTTTGCAGGGAGTGTGGGTGAAGCTTCAGGTAGAAGTCAGGTCTGAGAGACCAGGGGACACACAGGGAAGAAGCCCTAGGTTTGTAGGGAGTGTGGGTGAAGCTTCAGTTCGAAGTCAGTTCTCAGAGACAAGAGAACACACAGGGGACAAGCCCCTGTTTCTGGGGCTTGTGGGGGAAGCTTCAGGGGGAGTTCCAATCTCATCAGACTCCAGAAGACACACACAGGGCAGAAACCCCATGTTTGTGGGGAATGTGGGGAAAGTTTCAGTAAGAAGTCAGGTGTCATGACAGAGGAGCACACACAGCGGGGAGGAATCGTATGTTTGCAAGGAGTGTGGGTGAAGCTTCGGTTAGAAGTCCATTCTCATTAAAGGCCAGAGAACACACAGGGGAGAAGCCCTGTTTGTGGAGGGATGTGGGTGAAGCTTCAGTGTGAGGTCTAGTCTCATGAGAAAGAAGAAGACACACAGGGGAGAAGCCCCCTGTGTGTGGAGAGTGTGGGCGAAGTCTCAGAAGTCAGGTGTGCTCACACAACAGAGTACACACAGAGGGGGAGAAAGGCTGTGTTTGCAGGGAGTGTGGGTGAAGCTTCAGTTGGAATTCAGTTCTCACAGACCAGAGGACACACAGGGGAAAACCCTGTGTTTGGGGTGTGTGGGGGAAGCCTTCAGTGTGACTTGCAATCTCATCAGACTTCAGAAGACACAGACAGGGGAGAAGCCCTATGTTTGTGGGGAGTGTGTGGAAAGTTTCAGTCAGAAGGCAGGTGTCTTCACACAGCAGAGGACACACACCGGGGAGAAACCCTATGTCTGCAGGGAGTGTGGGTGAAGCTTCATGTAGAAGTCAGGTCTCAGAGACGAGAGGACACACAGGGGAGAAGCCCTACGTTTATAGGGAGTGTGGGTGAAGATTTGGTTAGAATTCAGTTTTCAGAGGCCAGAGAACACACATGGGAGAAGCCATGTCTTTGGGGGGTGTGGGGGACGGTTCCGTGTGAGTTCCAATCTCATCAGACTCCAGAAGACACACAGGGGACAAGCCCCATATTTGTGGGGAGTGTAGGCAGACTTTCAGTCAGAAGTTCCATCTCATCAGACAAGAGACGAAACACACAGGGAAGAAGCCCTATGTTTGTGGAGAGTGTGGGCCAAGTCTCAGAAGTCAGGTGTCCTCACACACCAGAGTACACACAGAGGGGAGAAGCCCTATGTCTGCAGGGAGTGTGGGTGAAGCTTCAGTTAGAAGTCAGTTCTCATTAGAGAGCAGAGGCCACACAGGGGCGAAGCCCTGTTTGTGAGTGGTCTGGGTGAAGCTTCAGTGTGAGGTCCAGTCTCATTAGACTCCAGAAGACACACACAGGGGAGCAGCCCCATGTTTGTGGGGAGTGCGGGCAAAGCTTCAGTGAGAATTCCCCTGTGATCGGGGAAGACACACACAGGGGAGAAGCCCTACGTTTGTGGAGAGAGTGGGCGAAGTTTCAGTCAGAAGCCAGCTGTCTTCAAACAGCATAGGACACACACCAGGGAGAAACCCTGTGTTTGTAGGGAGTGTGGGCGAAGCTTCAGTTGGAAGTCAGTTCTCATTAGAGACCAGAAGAGACACAGGGGCGAAGCCCTGTTTGTGAGTGGTCTGGGTGAAGCTTCAGTGTGAGGTCCAGTTTCCTCAGACTCCAGAAGAGACACACAGGAGAAGCCCCATGTTTGTGGGGAGTGGGGGCAAACTTTCAGTGAGAAGTTCTATCTCATCAGACAACACAAGACACACACAGGGGAGAAGGCCTATGTTTGTGGAGAGAGTGGGCACAGCTTCAGTGAGAAGTTCCATCTCATCCAATAACAAAGGACAGACCTAGGGGAAAAGCCCTATGTTTGTGAAGAGTGTGGGCGAAGTCTCAGTCAGAAGTCAGGTGTCCTCACACACCAGAGTACACACAGAGAGGGCAAACGCTATATTTGCAGGGAGTGTGGGTGAAGCTTCAGTTCGACGTCGGTTCTCAGAGACAAGAGGACACACAGGGGAGAATCTCTGTTTGTGGGGGCTGTGGGTAAAGATTCCGTGTGAGGTCCAATCTCGTCAGTCTCCAGCAGACAGACACAGGGGAGAAGCCCCATGTTTGTGGGGAGTGTGAGCAAAGTTTCAGTAAGAAGTCAGGTGTCATGACACAGGATCACACACGTGGGGAGAAATCGTATGTTTGCAAGGAGTATGGGTGAAGCTTCGGTTAGAAGTCCATTCTCATTAAAGCCCAGAGGACACACAGGGGAGGAAGCCTGTTTGTGGAGGGATGTGGGTGAAAGCTTCAGTGTGAGGTCTAGTCTCATGAGAAAGAAGAAGACACACAGGGGAGAAGCCCCCTGTGTGTGGAGAGTTTGGGCGAAGTCTCCGAAGTCAGGTGTGCTCACACAACAGAGTACACACAGAGGGGGAGAAAGGCTATGTTTGCAGGGAGTGTGGGTGAAGCTTCAGTGAGAAGTCAGTTTTCAGAGACAAGAGGACACGCAGGAGAATGTCTGTTTGTGGGGGTTGTGGGTGAAGCTTCAGTGTGAGGTCCAATCTCAATAGACTCCAGAAGACACAGAGATGGGAGAAGCCCCATGTTTGTGGGGAGTGTGAGCAAAGTTTCAGCTAGAAGTCAGGTGTCATCACAGGAGCACCCACACCGGGGAGAAATGGTATGATTGCAGGGAGTGTGGGTGAAGCTTCAGGTAGAAGTCAGGTGTCATCACATACCAGAGTACACACACCGGGGAGAACCCTGTGTTTGCAGGGAGTGTGGGTGAAGCTTCAGGTAGAAGTCAGGTCTGAGAGACCAGGGGACACACAGGGAAGAAGCCCTAGGTTTGTAGGGAGTGTGGGTGAAGCTTCAGTTCGAAGTCAGTTCTCAGAGACAAGAGAACACACAGGGGACAAGCCCCTGTTTCTGGGGCTTGTGGGGGAAGCTTCAGGGGGAGTTCCAATCTCATCAGACTCCAGAAGACACACACAGGGCAGAAACCCCATGTTTGTGGGGAATGTGGGGAAAGTTTCAGTAAGAAGTCAGGTGTCATGACAGAGGAGCACACACAGCGGGGAGGAATCGTATGTTTGCAAGGAGTGTGGGTGAAGCTTCGGTTAGAAGTCCATTCTCATTAAAGGCCAGAGGACACACAGGGGAGAAGCCCTGTTTGTGGAGGGATGTGGGTGAAGCTTCAGTGTGAGGTCTAGTCTCATGAGAAAGAAGACGACACACAGGGGAGAAGCCCCCTGTGTGTGGAGAGTTTGGGCGAAATCTCAGAAGTCAGGTGTGCTCACACAACAGAGTACACACAGACGGGGAGAAAGGCTGTGTTTGCAGGGAGTGTGGGTGAAGCTTCATTTGGAATTCAGTTCTCACAGACCAGAGGACACACAGGGGAAAGCCCTGTGTTTGGGGTGTGTGGGGGAAGCCTTCAGTGTGACTTGCAATCTCATCAGACTTCAGAAGACACAGACAGGGGAGAAGCCCTATGTTTGTGGGGAGTGTGTGGAAAGTTTCAGTCAGAAGGCAGGTGTCTTCACACAGCAGAGGACACACACCGGGGAGAAACCCTATGTCTGCAGGGAGTGTGGGTGAAGCTTCAGGTAGAAGTCAGGTCTCAGAGACGAGAGGACACACAGGGGAGAAGCCCTACATTTGGAGGGAGTGTGGGTGAAGATTTGGTTAGAATTCAGTTTTCAGAGGCCAGAGAACACACATGGGAGAAGCCCTGTATTTGGCGGGTGTGGGGGACGGTTCAGTGTGAGTTCCAATCTCATCAGACTCCAGAAGACACACAGATGGGACAAGCCCCATGTTTGTGGGGAGTGTGAGCAAAGTTTCAGCTAGAAGTCAGGTGTCATCACAGGAGCACCCCCACCGGGGAGAAATGGTATGATTGCAGGGAGTGTGGGTGAAGCTTCAGGTAGAAGTCAGGTGTCATCACATACCAGAGTACACACACCGGGGAGAACCCTGTGTTTGCAGGGAGTGTGGGTGAAGCTTCAGGTAGAAGTCAGGTCTGAGAGACCAGGGGACACACAGGGAAGAAGCCCTAGGTTTGTAGGGAGTGTGGGTGAAGCTTCAGTTCGAAGTCAGTTCTCAGAGGCAAGAGAACACACAGGGGACAAGCCCCTGTTTCTGGGGCTTGTGGGGGAAGCTTCAGGGGGAGTTCTAATCTCATCAGACTCCAGAAGACACACACACGGCAGAAACCCCATGTTTGTGGGGAATGTGGGGAAAGTTTCAGTAAGAAGTCAGGTGTCATGACAGAGGAGCACACACAGCGGGGAGGAATCGTATGTTTGCAAGGAGTGTGCGTGAAGCTTCGGTTAGAAGTCCATTCTCATTAAAGGCCAGAGGACACACAGGGGAGAAGCCCTGTTTGTGGAGGGATGTGGGTGAAGCTTCAGTGTGAGGTCTAGTCTCATGAGAAAGAAGTCGACACACAGGGGAGAAGCCCCCTGTGTGTGGAGAGTTTGGGCGAAATCTCAGAAGTCAGGTGTGCTCACACAACAGAGTACACACAGACGGGGAGAAAGGCTGTGTTTGCAGGGAGTGTGGGTGAAGCTTCATTTGGAATTCAGTTCTCACAGACCAGAGGACACACAGGGGAAAGCCCTGTTTTTGGGGTGTGTGGGGGAAGCCTTCAGTGTGACTTGCAATCTCATCAGACTTCAGAAGACACAGACAGGGGAGAAGCCCTATGTTTGTGGGGAGTGTGTGGAAAGTTTCAGTCAGAAGGCAGGTGTCTTCACACAGCAGAGGAGACACACCGGGGAGAAACCCTATGTCTGCAGGGAGTGTGGGTGAAGCTTCAGGTAGAAGTCAGTTCTCATTAGAGACCAGAGGACACACAGGGGCGAAGCCCTTTTTGTGAGTGGCCTGGGTGATGCTTCAGTGTGAGGTCCAGTCTCATCAGACTCCAGAAGACACACGCAGGGGAGCAGCCCCATGTTTGTGTGGAGTGTGGGCAAAGCTTCAGCCAGAATTCCCCTGTGATCGGGGAAGACACACACAGGGGAGAAGCCCTACGTTTGTGGAGAGAGGGTGAAGTTTCAGTCAGAAGCCAGGTGTCTTCACACAGCATAGGACACACACCAGGGAGAAACCCTATGTTTGTAGGGAATGTGGGCGAAGCTTCAGTTAGAAGTCAGTTCTCATTAGAGACCAGAAGAGACACAGGGGCGAAGCCCTGTTTGTGAGTGGTGTGGGTGAAGCCTCAGTGTAAGGTCCAGTCTCATCAGACTCCAGAAGACACACACAGGAGAAGCCCCATGTTTGTGGGGAGTGGGGGCAAACTTTCAGTGAGAAGTTCTATCTCATCAGACAACACAAGACACACACAGGGGAGAAGGCCTATGTTTGTGGAGAGAGTGGGCAAAGTTTCAGTCAGAAGTTCCATCTCATCAAATAACAAAGGACAGACCTAGGGGAAAAGCCCTATGTTTGTGAAGAGTGTGGGTGAAGTCTCAGTCAGAAGTCAGGTGTCCTCACACACTAGAGTACACACAGAGAGGGGAAACGCTATATTTGCAGGGAGTGTGGGTGAAGCTTCAGTTCGAAGTCGGTTCTCAGAGACAAGAGGACACACAGGGGAGAATCTCTGTTTGTGGGGGCTGTGGGGAAAGATTCCGTGTGAGGTCCAGTCTCGTCAGTCTCCAGCAGAGAGACACAGGGGAGAAGCCCCATGTTTGTGGGGAGTGTGAGCAAAGTTTCAGTAAGAAGTCAGGTGTCATGACACAGGATCACACATGTGGGGAGAAATCGTATGTTTGCAAGGAGTATGGGTGAAGCTTCGGTTAGAAGTCCATTCTCATTAAAGCCCAGAGGACACACAGGGGAGAAGCCCTGTTTGTGGAGGGATGTGGGTGAAGCTTCAGTGTGAGGTCTAGTCTCATGAGAAAGAAGAAGACACACAGGGGAGAAGCCCCCTGTGTGTGGAGAGTGTGGGCGAAGTCTCAGAAGTCAGGTGTGCTCACACAACAGAGTACACACATAGAGGGAGAAAGGCTATGTTTGCAGGGAGTGTGGGTGAAGCTTCAGATAGAAGTCAGTTCTCAGAGACACGAGGACACACGGGAGATTCTCTGTTTGTGGGGGTTGTGGGTGAAGCTTCAGTGTGAGGTCCAATCTCAATAGACTCCAGAAGACACAGAGATGGGACAAGCCCCATGTTTGTGGGGAGTGTGAGCAAAGTTTCAATTAGAAGTCAGGTGTCATCACAGGAGCACCCACACCGGGGAGAAATGGTATGATTGCAGGGAGTGTGGGTAAAGCTTCAGGTAGAAGTCAGGTGTCATCACACACCAGAGTACACACACCGGGGAGAACCCTGTGTTTGCAGGGAGTGTGGGTGAAGCTTGAGGTAGAAGTCAGGTCTGAGAGACCAGGGGACACACAGGGAAGAAGCCCTAGGTTTGTAGGGAGTGTGGGTGAAGCTTCAGTTCGAAGTCAGTTCTCAGAGGCAAGACACAGGGGACAAGCCCTGTTTCTGGGGTTTGTGGGGGAAGCTTCAGGGGGAGGCCCAATCTCATCAGACTCCAGAAGACACACACAGGGCAGAAACCCCATGTTTGTGGGGAATGTGGGGAAAGTTTCAGTAAGAAGTTAGGTGTCATGACACAGGAGCGCACACAGCGGGGAGGAATCGTATGTTGCAAGGAGTGTGGGTGAAGCTTCGGTTAGAAGTCCATTCTCATTAAAGGCCAGAGAACACACAGGGGAGAAGCCCTGTTTGTGGAGGAATGTGGGTGAAGCTTCAGTGTGAGGTCTAGTCTCATCAGAAAGAAGAAGACACATAGTGGAGAAGCCCCCTGTGTGTGGAGAGTTTGGGCGCAATCTCAGAAGTCAGGTGTGCTCACACAACAGAGTACACACAAAGGGGGAGAAAGGCTATGTTTGCAGGGAGTGTGGGTGAAGCTTCAGTTGGAATTCAGTTCTCACAGACCAGAGGACACAGGGGAAAGCCATGTTTTGGGGTTTGTGTGGGGAAAGCCTTCATTGTGACTTCAATCTCATCAGCTTCAGAAGACAACGACAGGGGAGAAGCCCTATGTTTGTGGGGAGTGTGTGGAAAGTTTCAGTCAGAAGGCAGGTGTCTTCACACAGCTGAGGACACACAGCGGGGAGAAACCCTATGTCTGCAGGGAGTGTGGGTGAAGCTTCAGGTAGAAGTCAGGTCTCAGAGACTAGAGGACACACAGGGGAGAAGCCCGTGGAGAGTTTGGGCGAAGTCTCCGAAGTCAGGTGTGCTCACACAACAGAGTACACACAGAGGGGGAGAAAGGCTATGTTTGCAGGGAGTGTGGGTGAAGCTTCAGTGAGAAGTCAGTTTTCAGAGACAAGAGGACACGCAGGAGAATGTCTGTTTGTGGGGGTTGTGGGTGAAGCTTCAGTGTGAGGTCCAATCTCAATAGACTCCAGAAGACACAGAGATGGGAGAAGCCCCATGTTTGTGGGGAGTGTGAGCAAAGTTTCAGCTAGATGTCAGGTGTCATCACAGGAGCACCCCCACCGGGGAGAAATGGTATGATTGCAGGGAGAGTGGGTGAAGCTTCAGGTAGAAGTCAGGTGACATCACACACCAGAGTACACACACCGGGGAGAACCCTGTGTTTGCAGGGAGTGTGGGTGAAGCTTCAGGTAGAAGTCAGGTCTGAGAGACCAGGGGACACACAGGGAAGAAGCCCTAGGTTTGTAGGGAGTGTGGGTGAAGCTTCAGTTCGAAGTCAGTTCTGAGAGACAAGAGAACACATAGGGGACAAGCCCCTGTTTCTGGGGCTTGTGGGGGAAGCTTCAGGGGGAGTTCCAATCTCATCAGACTCCAGAAGACACACACAGGGCAGAAACCCCATGTTTGTGGGGAATGTGGGGAAAGTTTCAGTAAGAAGTCAGGTGTCATGACAGAGGAGCACACACAGCGGGGAGGAATCGTATGTTTGCAAGGAGTGTGGGTGAAGCTTCGGTTAGAAGTCCATTCTCATTAAAGCCCAGAGGACACACAGGGGAGAAGCCCTGTTTGTGGAGGGATGTGGGTGAAGCTTCAGTGTGAGGTCTAGTCTCATGAGAAAGAAGAAGACACACAGGGGAGAAGCCCCCTGTGTGTGGAGAGTTTGGGCGAAATCTCAGAAGTCAGGTGTGCTCACACAACAGAGTACACAGAGAGGGGGAGAAAGGCTGTGTTTGCAGGGAGTGTGGGTGAAGCTTCAGTCGGAATTCAGTTCTCACAGACCAGAGGACACACAGGGGAAAGCCCTGTTTTTGGGGTGTGTGTGGGAAGCCTTCAGTGTGACTTGCAATCTCATCAGACTTCAGAAGACACAGACAGGGGAGAAGCCCTATGTTTGTGGGGAGTGTGTGGAAAGTTTCAGTCAGAAGGCAGGTGTCTTCACACAGCAGAGGAGACACACCGGGGAGAAACCCTATGTCTGCAGGGAGTGTGGGTGAAGCTTCAGGTAGAAGTCATTTCTCATTAGAGACCAGAGGACACACAGGGGCGAAGCCCTGTTTGTGAGTGGCCTGGGTGATGCTTCAGTGTGAGGTCCAGTCTCATCAGACTCCAGAAGACACACACAGGGGAGCAGCCCCATGTTTGTGTGGAGTGTGGGCAAAGCTTCAGCCAGAATTCCCCTGTGATCGGGGAAGACACACACAGGGGAGAAGCCCTACGTTTGTGGAGAGAGTGGGCGAAGTTTCAGTCAGAAGCCAGGTGTCTTCACACAGCATAGGACACACACCAGGGAGAAACCCTATGTTTGTAGGGAGGGTGGGCGAAGCTTCAGTTAGAAGTCAGTTCTCATTAGAGACCAGAAGAGACACAGGGGCGAAGCCCTGTTTGTGAGTGGTCTGGGTGAAGCTTCAGTGTGAGGTCCAGTCTCATCAGACTCCAGAAGACACACACAGGAGAAGCCCCATGTTTGTGGGGAGTGGGGGCAAACTTTCAGTGAGAAGTTCTATCTCATCAGACAACACAAGACACACACAGGGGAGAAGGCCTATGTTTGTGGAGAGAGTGGGCAAAGTTTCAGTCAGAAGTTCCATCTCATCCAATAACAAAGGACAGACCTAGGGGAAAAGCCCTATGTTTGTGAAGAGTGTGGGTGAAGTCTCAGTCAGAAGTCAGGTGTCCTCACACACTAGAGTACACACAGAGAGGGGAAACGCTATATTTGCAGGGAGTGTGGGTGAAGCTTCAGTTCGAAGTCGGTTCTCAGAGACAAGAGGACACAGAGGGGAGAATCTCTGTTTGTGGGGGCTGTGGGTAAAGATTCCGTGTGAGGTCCAATCTCGTCAGTCTCCAGCAGACAGACACAGGGGAGAAGCCCCATGTTTGTGGGGAGTGTGGGGAAAGTTTCAGTAAGAAGTCAGGTGTCATGACACAGGATCACACATGTGGGGAGAAATCGTATGTTTGCAAGGAGTATGGGTGAAGCTTCGGTTAGAAGTCCATTCTCATTAAAGCCCAGAGGACACACAGGGGAGAAGCCCTGTTTGTGGAGGGATGTGGGTGAAGCTTCAGGGTGAGGTCTAGTCTCATGAGAAAGAAGAAGACACACAGGGGAGAAGGCCCCCTTGTGATGTGAGAAGTGTGGGCCAAGTCTCAGAAGTCAGGTGTCCTCACACACCAGAGTACACACAGAGGGTAGAATCCCTATGTCTGCAGGGAGTGTGGGTGAAGCTTCAGTTAGAAGTCAGTTCTCATTAGAGACCAGAGGACACACAGGGGCGAAGCCCTGTTTGTGGAGGGATGTGGGTGAAGCTTCAGTGTGAGGTCTAGTCTCATCAGAAAGAAGAAGACACACAGGGGAGAAGCCCCGTGTGTGTGGAGAGTGTGGGCAAAGTCTCAGAAGTCAGGTGTGCTCACACAACAGAGTACACACAGAGGGGGAGAAAGGCTATGTTTTCAGGGGGTGTGGGTGAAGCTTCAGTTGGAATGCAGTTCTCACAGACCAGAGGACACACAGGCGAGCGCCCTGTTTTTGGGGTGTGTGGGTGAAGCTTCAGTGTGAGTTGCAGTCTCATCAGACTCCAGAAGACACAGACAGGGGAGAAGCCCCATGTTTGTGGGGAGTGTGTGCAAAGTTTGAGTCAGAAGGCAGGTGTCTTCACACAGCAGAAGACACTCCCCGGGTTGAAAGCCTATGTTTGCAGGGAGTGTGGGTGAAGCTTCAGGTAGAAGTCAGGTGTCATCACAGACCAGAGTACACACACCGATGAGAACCGTGTGTTTGCAGGGAGTGTGGGCGAAGCTTCAGTTCGAAGTCAGTTCTCAGAGACAAGAGGACACACAGGGGAGAATCTCTGTTTGTGGAGATTGTGGGTGAAGCTTCCGTGTGAGGTCCAATCTCATCAGTCTCCAGAAGACACACACAGGGCAGACAACACATGTTTGTGGGGAGTGTGGGCAAAATTTCAGTCAGAAGACACACGCCGGGGAGAAACCCCATGTTTGCCGGGAGTGTGGGTGAAGCTTCAGGTAGAAGTCAGGTGTCATCACAGACCAGAGTACACCCACCGGAGAGAACCCTGTGTTTGCAGGGAGTGTGGGCGAAGCTTCAGGTAGGAATCAGGTCTCAGAGACCACAGGACACACGGGGGAGAAGCCCTACGTTTGTAGGGAGTTTTGGTGAAGATTCAGGTAGAAGTCAGTTCTCAGAGGCCAGAGGACACACAGGGGAGAAGCCCTGTCTGGGGGGTGGCGGGGGTGTGGGTTAAGGTTCAGTGTGAGCTCCAATCTCATCAGACTCCTGAAGACACACAGGGGACAAGCCCCATGTTTGTGGGGAGTGTAGGCAAACTTTCAGTCAGAAGTTCCGTCTCATCCAACAACAGACGACACACACAGGGAAGAAGCCCTATGTTTGTGGAGAGTGTGGGCCAAGTCTCAGAAGTCAGGTGTCCTCACACACCATTGTACACACAGAGGGGTGGGGAGAAAGAAACCCTATGTTTGCAGGGACTGTGGGTGAAGCTTCACTTAGAAGTCAGTTCTCGTTAGAGACCAGCAACAGTCAGGGGAGAAGGCCTGTTTGTGGAGGGTGTGGGTGAAGCTTCAGTGTGAGGCCCAATCTCCTCAGACTCCAGAAGACACACACAGGGGAGAAGTGCCATGTTTGTGGGGAGTGTGGGAAATGATTCAGTCAGAGTTCCCATCTCATCAGAAAAGACACGCACAGGGGAGAAGGCCTATGTTTGTGGAGAGAGTGGGCAAAGTTTCAGTCAGAAGCCAGGTGTCCTCACACAGCAGAGGACACACACCAGGGAGAAACGCTTTGTTTGTAGGGTGTGTGGGTTAAGCTTCAGTTAGAAGTCAGTTCTCATTAGAGACCAGAGGACACACAGGGGCGAATCGTGTTTTTGAGTCGTCTTGGTGAAGCTTCAGTGTGAGGTCCAGTTTCCTCAGGCTCCAGAAGACACACACAGGGGAGAAGCCCCATGTTTGTGGGGAGTGAGGGCAAGCTTTCAGTGAGAAGTCCTATCTCATCAGACAACACAAGACACACACACAGGGTAGAAGGCCTATGTTTGTGGAGAGAGTGGGCAAAGTTTCATTGGGAATTTCCATCTCATTAATTTACAAAAGACACACACAGTGGAGAAGTCTCATGTTTGTGGAGAGTGTGTGCGAAGTCTCAGAAGCCAGGTGTCCTCACACAACAGAGTACACAGAGAGGGGTAGAAACGATATGTTTGCATGAAGTGTGGCTGAATCTTCAGTTAGAAGTGATTTCTCACAGACCAAAGCGCACACAGGGGAAAGCCGTGTTTGTGGGAGGTGTGGGTGATGCTTCAGTGAGTTCCAATCTCATCAGACTCCAGAAGACACACACAGAGGAGAAGCGCCATGTTTGTGGGGAGTGTATGCAAAGTTTCAGTCAGAAGGCAGGTGTCTTCACACCCCAGAGGACACACAACGTGGAGAAACCCTATGTTTGCAGGGAGTGTGGGTGAAGCTTCAGTTAGAGGTCAGGTGTTATCACATACCAGAGTCAAAGTTTCAGTCAGAAGTTCCATCTCATCAAATAACAAAGGACAGACCTAGGGGAAAAGCCCTATGTTTGTGAAGAGTGTGGGTGAAGTCTCAGTCAGAAGTCTGGTGTCCTCACACACTAGAGTACACACAGAGAGGGGAAACGCTATATTTGCAGGGAGTGTGGGTGAATCTTCAGTTCGAAGTCGGTTCTCAGAGACCAGAGGACACACAGGGGAGAAGCCCCATGTTTGTGGGGAGTGTGAGCAAAGTTGCAGTAAGAACTCAGGTGTCATCACACAGGGGCACACACACCAGGGAGAAATCGTATGTTCGCAGAGAGTGTGGGTGAAGCTTCAGGTAGAAGTCAGGTGTCATCATACACCAGAGTACACTCAACGGGGAGAACCCTGTGTTTGCAGGGAGTGTGGGTGAAGCTTGAGGTAGAAGTCAGGTCTGGGAGACCAGGGGACACACAGGGAAGAAGCCCTACGTTTGTAGGGAGAGTGGGTGAAGCTTCAGTTCGAAGTCAGTTCTCAGAGACGAGAGGACACAGAGGGGAGAAGCCCTGTATTTGGGGCTGGTGGGTGAAGCGTCAGTGTGAGGTCCAATCTCATCAGACACCGGAAGACACACACAGGGCAGAAACCCCATGTTTGTGGGGAATGTGGGGAAAGTTTCAGTAAGAAGTCAGGTGTCATCACACAGGATCACACACAGGGGGAGATATCGTATGTTTGCAAGGAGTATGGGTGAAGCTTCGGTTAGAAGTCCATTCTCATTAAAGCCCAGAGGACACACAGGGGAGAAGCCCTGTTTGTGGAGGGATGTGGGTGAAGCTTCAGTGTGAGGTCTAGTCTCATGAGAAAGAAGAAGACACAGAGGGGAGAAGCCCCCTGTGTGTGGAGAGTGTGGGCGAAGTCTCAGAAGTCAGGTGTGCTCACACAACAGAGTACACACAGAGAGGGAGAAAGGCTATGTTTGCAGGGAGTGTGGGTGAAGCTTCAGATAGAAGTCAGTTCTCAGAGACACGAGGACACACGGGAGATTCTCTGTTTGTGGGGGTTGTGGGTGAAGCTTCAGTGTGAGGTCCAATCTCAATAGACTCCAGAAGACACAGAGATGGGAGAAGCCCCATGTTTGTGGGGAGTGTGAGCAAAGTTTCAATTAGAAGTCAGGTGTCATCACAGGAGCACCCACACCGGGGAGAAATGGTATGATTGCAGGGAGTGTGGGTAAAGCTTCAGGTAGAAGTCAGGTGTCATCACACACCAGAGTACACACACCGGGGAGAACCCTGTGTTTGCAGGGAGTGTGGGTGAAGCTTCAGGTAGAAGTCAGGTCTGAGAGACCAGGGGACACACAGGGAAGAAGCCCTAGGTTTGTAGGGAGTGTGGGTGAAGCTTCAGTTCGAAGTCAGTTCTCAGAGACAAGAGAACACACAGGGGACAAGCCCCTGTTTCTGGGGCTTGTGGGGGAAGCTTCAGGGGGAGTTCCAATCTCATCAGACTCCAGAAGACACACACAGGGCAGAAACCCCATGTTTGTGGGGAATGTGGGGAAAGTTTCAGGAAGAAGTCAGGTGTCATGACACAGGAGCGCACACAGCGGGGAGGAATCGTATGTTTGCAAGGAGTGTGGGTGAAGCTTCGGTTAGAAGTCCATTCTCATTAAAGGCCAGAGGACACACAGGGGAGAAGCCCTGTTTGTGGAGAAATGTGGGTGAAGCTTCAGTGTGAGGTCTAGTCTCATCAGAAAGAAGAAGACACACAGGGGAGAAGCCCCCTGTGTGTGGAGAGTTTGGGCGAAATCTCAGAAGTCAGGTGTGCTCACACAACAGAGTACACACAGAGGGGGAGAAAGGCTATGTTTGCAGGGAGTGTGGGTGAAGCTTCAGTTGGAATTCAGTTCTCACAGACCAGAGGACACACAGGGGAAAGCCCTGTGTTTGGGGTGTGTGGGGGAAGCCTTCAGTGTGACTTGCAATCTCATCAGACTTCAGAAGACACAGACAGGGGAGAAGCCCTATGTTTGTGGGGAGTGTGTGGAAAGTTCCAGTCAGAAGGCAGGTGTCTTCACACAGCAGAGGGCACACACCGGGGAGAAACCCTATGTCTGCAGGGAGTGTGAGTGAAGCTTCAGGTAGAAGTCAGGTCTCAGAGACGAGAGGACACACAGGGGAGAAGCCCTACGTTTGTAGGGAGTGTGGGTGAAGATTTGGTTAGAATTCAGTTTTCAGAGGCCAGAGAACACACATGGGAGAAGCCCTGTATTTGGCGGGTGTGGGGGACGGTTCCGTGTGAGTTCCAATCTCATCAGACTCCAGAAGACACACAGGGGACAAGCCCCATATTTGTGGGGAGTGTAGGCAAACTTTCAGTTAGAAGTTCCATCTCATCAGACAAGAGACGACACACACAGGGAAGAAGCCCTATGTTTGCGGAGAGTGTGGGCCAAGTCTCAGAAGTCAGGTGTCCTCACACACCAGAGTACACACAGAGGGGAGAATCCCTATGTCTGCAGGGAGTGTGGGTGAAGCTTCAGTTCGAAGTCAGTTCTCAGAGACAAGACACAGGGGACAAGACCTGTTTCTGGGGGTTGTGGGGGAAGCTTCAGGGGAAGGCCCAATCTCATCAGACTCCAGAAGACACACACAGGGCAGAAACCCCATGTTTGTGGGGAATGTGGGGAAAGTTTCAGTAAGAAGTTAGGTGTCATGACACAGGAGCGCACACAGCGGGGAGGAATCGTATGTTGCAAGGAGTGTGGGTGAAGCTTCGGTTAGAAGTCCATTCTCATTAAAGGCCAGAGAACACACAGGGGAGAAGCCCTGTTTGTGGAGGAATGTGGGTGAAGCTTCAGTGTGAGGTCTAGTCTCATCAGAAAGAAGAAGACACATAGTGGAGAAGCCCCCTGTGTGTGGAGAGTTTGGGCGCAATCTCAGAAGTCAGGTGTGCTCACACAACAGAGTACACACAAAGGGGGAGAAAGGCTATGTTTGCAGGGAGTGTGGGTGAAGCTTCAGTTGGAATTCAGTTCTCACAGACCAGAGGACACACAGGGGAAAGCCCTGTGTTTGGGGTGTGTGGGGGAAGCCTTCAGTGTGACTTGCAATCTCATCAGACTTCAGAAGACACAGACAGGGGAGAAGCCCTATGTTTGTGGGGAGTGTGTGGAAAGTTTCAGTCAGAAGGCAGGTGTCTTCACACAGCAGAGGACACACACCGGGGAGAAACCCTATGTCTGCAGGGAGTGTGGGTGAAGCTTCAGGTAGAAGTCAGGTCTCAGAGACGAGAGGACACACAGGGGAGAAGCCCTACATTTGGAGGGAGTGTGGGTGAAGATTTGGTTAGAATTCAGTTTTCAGAGGCCAGAGAACACACATGGGAGAAGCCCTGTATTTGGCGGGTGTGGGGGACGGTTCAGTGTGAGTTCCAATCTCATCAGACTCCAGAAGACACACAGATGGGACAAGCCCCATGTTTGTGGGGAGTGTGAGCAAAGTTTCAGCTAGAAGTCAGGTGTCATCACAGGAGCACCCCCACCTGGGAGAAATGGTATGATTGCAGGGAGTGTGGGTGAAGCTTCAGGTAGAAGTCAGGTGTCATCACACACCAGAGTACACACACCGGGGAGAACCCTGTGTTTGCAGGGAGTGTGGGTGAAGCTTCAGGTAGAAGTCAGGTCTGAGAGACCAGGGGACACACAGGGAAGAAGCCCTAGGTTTGTAGGGAGTGTGGGTGAAGCTTCAGTTCGAAGTCAGTTCTCAGAGGCAAGACACAGGGGACAAGCCCTGTTTCTGGGGTTTGTGGGGGAAGCTTCAGGGGGAGGCCCAATCTCATCAGACTCCAGAAGACACACACAGGGCAGAAACCCCATGTTTGTGGGGAATGTGGGGAAAGTTTCAGTAAGAAGTCAGGTGTCATGACACAGTAGCACACACAGCGGGGAGGTATCATATGTTTGCAAGGAGTGTGGGTGAAGCTTCGGTTAGAAGTCCATTCTCATTAAAGGCCAGAGGACACACAGGGGAGAAGCCCTGTTTGTGGAGAAATGTGGGTGAAGCTTCAGTGTGAGGTCTAGTCTCATCCGAAAGAAGAAGACACACAGGGGAGAAGCCCCCTGTGTGTGGAGAGTTTGGGCGAAATCTCAGAAGTCAGGTGTGCTCACACAACAGAGTACACACAGAGGGGGAGAAAGGCTGTGTTTGCAGGGAGTGTGGGTGTAGCTTCAGTTGGAATTCAGTTCTCACAGACCAGAGGACACACAGGGGAAAGCCCTGTTTTTGGGGTGTGTGGGGGAAGCCTTCAGTGTGACTTGCAATCTCATCAGACTTCAGAAGACACAGACAGGGGAGAAGCCCTATGTTTGTGGGGAGTGTGTGGAAAGTTTCAGTCAGAAGGCAGGTGTCTTCACACAGCAGAGGAGACACACCGGGGAGAAACCCTATGTCTGCGGGGAGTGTGGGTGAAGCTTCAGGTAGAAGTCAGTTCTCATTAGAGACCAGAGGACACACAGGGGCGAAGCCCTGTTTGTGAGTGGCCTGGGTGATGCTTCAGTGTGAGGTCCAGTCTCATCAGACTCCAGAAGACACACACAGGGGAGCAGCCCCATGTTTGTGTGGAGTGTGGGCAAAGCTTCAGCCAGAATTCCCCTGTGATCGGGAAGACACACACAGGGGAGAAGCCATACGTTTGTGGAGAGAGTGGGCGAAGTTTCAGTAGGCAGCCAGGTGTCTTCACACAGCATAGGACACACACCAGGGAGAAACCCTATGTTTGTAGGGAGTGTGGGCGAAGCTTCAGTTAGAAGTCAGTTCTCATTAGAGACCAGAAGAGACACAGGGGCGAAGCACTGTTTGTGAGTGGTCTGGTTGAAGCTTCAGTGTGAGGTCCAGTCTCATCAGACTCCAGAAGACACACACAGGGGAGCAGCCCCATGTTTGTGGGGAGTGTGGCAAAGCTTCAGTGAGAATTCCCCTGTGATCGGGGAAGACACACACAGGGGTGAAGCCCTACGTTTGTGGAGAGAGTGGGCGAAGTTTCATTCAGAAGCCAGCTGTCTTCACACAGCATAGGACACACACCAGGGAGAAACCCTGTGTTTGTAGGGAGTGTGGGCGAAGCTTCAGTTGGAAGTCAGTTCTCATTAGAGATCAGAAGAGACACAGGGGCGAAGCCCTGTTTGTGAGTGGTCTGTGTGAAGCTTCAGTGTGAGGTCCAGTCTCATCAGACTCCAGAAGACACACACAGGAGAAGCCCCATGTTTGTGGGGAGTGGGGGCAAACTTTCAGTGAGAAGTTCTATCTCATCAGACAACACAAGACACACACAGGGGAGAAGGCCTATGTTTGTGGAGAGAGTGGGCAAAGTTTCAGTCAGAAGTTCCATCTCATCAAATAACAAAGGACAGACCTAGGGGAAAAGCCCTATGTTTGTGAAGAGTGTGGGTGAAGTCTCAGTCAGAAGTCTGGTGTCCTCACACACTAGAGTACACACAGAGAGGGGAAACGCTATATTTGCAGGGAGTGTGGGTGAATCTTCAGTTCGAAGTCGGTTCTCAGAGACCAGAGGACACACAGGGGAGAAGCCCCATGTTTGTGGGGAGTGTGAGCAAAGTTGCAGTAAGAACTCAGGTGTCATCACACAGGGGCACACACACCAGGGAGAAATCGTATGTTCGCAGAGAGTGTGGGTGAAGCTTCAGGTAGAAGTCAGGTGTCATCATACACCAGAGTACACTCAACGGGGAGAACCCTGTGTTTGCAGGGAGGAAGTCTCAGTCAGAAGCCAGGTGTCCTCACACACTAGAGTACACACAGAGAGGGGAAACGCTATGTTTGCAGGGAGTGTGGGTGAAGCTTCAGTTCGAAGTCAGTTCTCAGAGACGAGGACACACAGGGGAGAATCTCTGGTTGTGGGGGTTGTGGCTGAAGCTTCCGTGTGAGGTCCAATCTCATCAGTCTCCAGAAGACACACACAGGGGAGAAGCCCCATGTTTGTGGAGAGTGTGAGCAAAGTTTCAGTAAGAAGTCAGGTGTCATCACACAGGAGCACACACATGGGGAGAAATCGTATGTTTGCAAGGAGTGTGGGTGAAGCTTCGGTTAGAAGTCCGTTCTCATTAAAGACCAGAGGACACACAGGGGAGCAGCCCTGGTTGTGGAGGGATGTGGGTGAAGCTTCAGTGTGAGGTCTAGTCTCATGAGAAAGAAGAAGACACACAGGGGAGAAGCCCCCTGTGTGTGGAGAGTGTGGGCGAAGTCTCAGAAGTCAGGTGTGCTCACACAACAGAGTACACACAGAGAGGGAGAAAGGCTATGTTTGCAGGGAGTGTGGGTGAAGCTTCAGATAGAAGTCAGTTCTCAGAGACACGAGGACACACGGGAGATTCTCTGTTTGTGGGGGTTGTGGGTGAAGCTTCAGTGTGAGGTCCAATCTCAATAGACTCCAGAAGACACAGAGATGGGACAAGCCCCATGTTTGTGGGGAGTGTGAGCAAAGTTTCAATTAGAAGTCAGGTGTCATCACAGGAGCACCCACACCGGGGAGAAATGGTATGATTGCAGGGAGTGTGGGTAAAGCTTCAGGTAGAAGTCAGGTGTCATCACACACCAGAGTACACACACCGGGGAGAACCCTGTGTTTGCAGGGAGTGTGGGTGAAGCTTGAGGTAGAAGTCAGGTCTGAGAGACCAGGGGACACACAGGGAAGAAGCCCTAGGTTTGTAGGGAGTGTGGGTGAAGCTTCAGTTCGAAGTCAGTTCTCAGAGGCAAGACACAGGGGACAAGCCCTGTTTCTGGGGTTTGTGGGGGAAGCTTCAGGGGGAGGCCCAATCTCATCAGACTCCAGAAGACACACACAGGGCAGAAACCCCATGTTTGTGGGGAATGTGGGGAAAGTTTCAGTAAGAAGTCAGGTGTCATGACACAGGAGCGCACACAGCGGGGAGGAATCGTATGTTTGCAAGGAGTGTGGGTGAAGCTTCGGTTAGAAGTCCATTCTCATTAAAGGACAGAGGACACACAGGGGAGAAGCCCTGTTTGTGGAGGAATGTGGGTGAAGCTTCAGTGTGAGGTCTAGTCTCATCAGAAAGAAGACGACACACAGTGTGGAGAGTTTGGGCGAAATCTCAGAAGTCAGGTGTGCTCACACAACAGAGTACACACAGACGGGGAGAAAGGCTGTGTTTGCAGGGAGTGTGGGTGAAGCTTCATTTGGAATTCAGTTCTCACAGACCAGAGGACACACAGGGGAAAGCCCTGTGTTTGGGGTGTGTGGGGGAAGCCTTCAGTGTGACTTGCAATCTCATCAGACTTCAGAAGACACAGACAGGGGAGAAGCCCTATGTTTGTGGGGAGTGTGTGGAAAGTTTCAGTCAGAAGGCAGGTGTCTTCACACAGCAGAGGAGACACCCCGGGGAGAAACCCTATGTCTGCAGGGAGTGTGGGTGAAGCTTCAGGTAGAAGTCAGTTCTCATTAGAGACCAGAGGACACACAGGGGCGAAGCCCTGTTTGTGAGTGGCCTGGGTGATGCTTCAGTGTGAGGTCCAGTCTCATCAGACTCCAGAAGACACACACAGGGGAGCAGCCCCATGTTTGTGTGGAGTGTGGGCAAAGCTTCAGCCAGAATTCCCCTGTGATCGGGGAAGACACACACAGGGGAGAAGCCCTACGTTTGTGGAGAGAGGGCGAAGTTTCAGTCAGAAGCCAGGTGTCTTCACACAGCATAGGACACACACCAGGGAGAAACCCTATGTTTGTAGGGAATGTGGGCGAAGCTTCAGTTAGAAGTCAGTTCACATTAGAGACCAGAAGAGACACAGGGGCGAAGCCCTGTTTGTGAGTGGCCTGGGTGAAGCCTCAGTGTAAGGTCCAGTCTCATCAGACTCCAGAAGACACACACAGGAGAAGCCCCATGTTGGTGGGGAGTGGGGGCAAACTTTCAGTGAGAAGTTCTTTCTCATCAGACAACACAAGACACACACAGGGGAGAAGGCCTATGTTTGTGGAGAGAGTGGGCAAAGTTTCAGTCAGAAGTTCCATCTCATCAAATCACAAAGGACAGACCTAGGGGAAAAGCCCTATGTTTGTGAAGAGTGTGGGTGAAGTCTCAGTCAGAAGTCAGGTGTCCTCACACTCTAGAGTACACACAGAGAGGGGAAACGCTATATTTGCAGGGAGTGTGGGTGAAGCTTCAGTTCGAAGTCGGTTCTCAGAGACAAGAGGACACACAGGGGAGAATCTCTGTTTGTGGGGGCTGTGGGTAAAGATTCCGTGTGAGGTCCAATCTCGTCAGTCTCCAGCAGAGAGACACAGGGGAGAAGCCCCATGTTTGTGGGGAGTGTGAGCAAAGTTTCAGTATGAAGTCAGGTGTCATGACACAGGATCACACATGTGGGGAGAAATCGTATGTTTGCAAGGAGTATGGGTGAAGCTTCGGTTAGAAGTCCATTCTCATTAAAGCCCAGAGGACACACAGGGGAGAAGCCCTGTTTGTGGAGGGATGTGGGTGAAGCTTCAGTGTGAGGTCTAGTCTCATGAGAAAGAAGAAGACACAGAGGGGAGAAGCCCCCTGTGTGTGGAGAGTGTGGGCGAAGTCTCAGAAGTCAGGTGTGCTCACACAACAGAGTACACACAGAGAGGGAGAAAGGCTATGTTTGCAGGGAGTGTGGGTGAAGCTTCAGTTAGAAGTCAGTTCTCAGAGACACGAGGACACACGGGAGATTCTCTGTTTGTGGAGGTTGTGGGTGAAGCTTCAGTGTGAGGTCCAATCTCAATAGCTCCAGAAGACACAGAGATGGGAGAAGCCCCATGTTTGTGGGGAGTGTGAGCAAAGTTTCAATTAGAAGTCAGGTGTCATCACAGGAGCACCCACACCGGGGAGAAATGGTATGATTGCAGGGAGTGTGGGTGAAGCTTCAGGTAGAAGTCAGGTGTCATCACACACCAGATTACACACACCGGGGAGAACCCTGTGTTTGCAGGGAGTGTGGGTGAAGCTTCAGGTAGAAGTCAGGTCTGAGAGACCAGGGGACACACAGGGAAGAAGCCCTAGGTTTGTAGGAGTGTGGGTGAAGCTTCAGTTCGAAGTCAGTTCTGAGAGACAAGAGAACACATAGGGGACAAGCCCCTGTTTCTGGGGCTTGTGGGGGAAGCTTCAGGGGGAGTTCCAATCTCATCAGACTCCAGAAGACACACACAGGGCAGAAACCCCATGTTTGTGGGGAATGTGGGGAAAGTTTCAGTAAGAAGTCAGGTGTCATGACAGAGGAGCACACACAGCGGGGAGGAATCGTATGTTTGCAAGGAGTGTGGGTGAAGCTTCGGTTAGAAGTCCATTCTCATTAAAGCCCAGAGGACACACAGGGGAGAAGCCCTGTTTGTGGAGGGATGTGGGTGAAGCTTCAGTGTGAGGTCTAGTCTCATGAGAAAGAAGAAGACACACAGGGGAGAAGCCCCCTGTGTGTGGAGAGTTTGGGCGAAATCTCAGAAGTCAGGTGTGCTCACACAACAGAGTACACAGAGAGGGGGAGAAAGGCTGTGTTTGCAGGGAGTGTGGGTGAAGCTTCAGTTGGAATTCAGTTCTCACAGACCAGAGGACACACAGGGGAAAGCCCTGTTTTTGGGGTGTGTGGGGGAAGCCTTCAGTGTGACTTGCAATCTCATCAGACTTCAGAAGACACAGACAGGGGAGAAGCCCTATGTTTGTGGGGAGTGTGTGGAAAGTTTCAGTCAGAAGGCAGGTGTCTTCACACAGCAGAGGAGACACACCGGGGAGAAACACTATGTCTGCAGGGAGTGTGGGTGAAGCTTCAGGTAGAAGTCAGTTCTCATTAGAGACCAGAGGACACACAGGAGCGAAGCCCTGTTTGTGACTGGCCTGGGTGATGCTTCAGTTTGAGGTCCAGTCTCATCAGACTCCAGAAGACACACACATGGGAGCAGCCCAATGTTTGTGTGGAGTGTGGGCAAAGATTCAGCCAGAATTCCCCTGTGATCGGGGAAGACACACACAAGGGAGAAGCCCTACGTTTGTGGAGAGAGTCGGCGAAGTTTCAGTCAGAAGCCAGGTGTCTTCACACAGCATAGGACACAGACCAGGGAGAAACCCTATGTTTGTAGGGAGGGTGGGCGAGCTTTAGTTAGATGTTAGTTCTCATTAGAGACCAGAAGAGACACAGGGGTGAAGCCCTGTTTGTGAGTGGTCTGGGTGAAGCTTCAGTGTGAGGTCCAGTCTCCTCAGACTCCAGAAGACACACACAGGAGAAGCCCCATGTTTGTGGGGAGTGGGGGCAAACTTTCAGTGAGAAGTTCTATCTCATCAGACAACACAAGACACACACAGGGGAGAAGGCCTATGTTTGTGGAGAGAGTGGGCAAAGTTTCAGTCAGAAGTTCCATCTCATCAAATAACAAAGGACAGACCTAGGGGAAAAGCCCTATGTTTGTGAAGAGTGTGGGTGAAGTCTCAGTCAGAAGTCAGGTGTCCTCACACACTAGAGTACACACAGAGAGGGGAAACGCTATATTTGCAGGGAGTGTGGGTGAAGCTTCAGTTCGAAGTCGGTTCTCAGAGACAAGAGGACACACAGGGGAGAATCTCTGTTTGTGGGGGCTGTGGGTAAAGATTCCGTGTGAGGTCCAATCTCGTCAGTCTCCAGCAGACAGACACAGGGGAGAAGGCCCATGTTTGTGGGGAGTGTGAGCAAAGTTTCAGTAAGAAGTCAGGTGTCATGACACAGGATCACACACGTGGGGAGAAATCGTATGTTTGCAAGGAGTATGGGTGAAGCTTCGGTTAGAAGTCCATTCTCATTAAAGCCCAGAGGACACACAGGGGAGAAGCCCTGTTTGTGGAGGGATGTGGGTGAAGCTTCAGTGTGAGGTCTAGTCTCATGAGAAAGAAGAAGACACACAGTGGAGAAGCCCCCTGTGTGTGGAGAGTTTGGGCGAAATCTCAGAAGTCAGGTGTGCTCACACAACAGAGTACACACAGAGGGGGAGAAAGGCTATGTTTGCAGGGAGTGTGGGTGAAGCTTCAGGTAGAAGTCAGGTGTCCTCACACACCAGAGTACACACAGAGAGGTGAAACGCTATATTTGCAGGGAGTGTGGGTGAAGCTTCAGTTCGACGTCGGTTCTCAGAGACAAGAGGACACACAGGGTAGACACTCTGTTTGTGGGGGCTGTGGGTAAAGATTCCGTGTGAGGTCCAATCTCGTCAGTCTCCAGAAGACAGACACAGGGGAGAAGCCCCATGTTTGTGGGGAGTGTGAGCAAAGTTTCAGTAAGAAGTCAGGTGTCATCACACAGGAGCACACACGCCGGGGAGAAATCGTATGTTCGCAGAGAGTGTGGGTGAAGCTTCAGGTAGAAGTCAGGTGTCGTCATACACCAGAGTACACTCACCGGGGAGAACCCTGTGTTCGCAGGGAGTGTGGGTGAAGCTTGAGGTAGAAGTCAGGTCTGGGAGACCAGGGGATACACAGGGAAGAAGCCCTACGTTTGTAGGGAGAGTGGGTGAAGCTTCAGTTCGAAGTCAGTTCTCAGAGACGAGAGGACACAGAGGGAAGAAGCCCTGTATTTGGGGCTTGTGGGTGAAGCGTCAGTGTGAGGTCTAGTCTCATGAGAAAGAAGAAGACACACAGTGGAGAAGCCCCCTGTGTGTGGAGAGTGTGGGCGAAGTCTCAGAAGTCAGGTGTGCTCACACAACAGAGTACACACAGAGGGGGAGAAAGGCTATGTTTGCAGGGAGTGTGGGTGAAGCTTCAGGTAGAAGTCAGGTGTCATCATACACCAGAGTACACTCACCGGGGAGAACCCTGTGTTTGCAGGGAGTGTGGGTGAAGCTTGAGGTAGAAGTCAGGTCTGGGAGACCAGGGGACACACAGGGAAGAAGCCCTACGTTTGTAGGGAGAGTGGGTGAAGCTTCAGTTCGAAGTCAGTTCTCAGAGACTAGAGGACACACAGGGGTGAAGCCCTGTATTTGGGGCTGGTGGGTGAAGCGTCATTGTGAGGTCCAATCTCATCAGAATCCAGAAGACACACACAGGGAGAAGCCCCATGTTTGTGGGGTGAGCAAAGTTTCAGTAAGAAGTCAGGTGTCATCACACAGGATCACACACAGGGGGAGATATCGTATGTTTGCAAGGAGTATGGGTGAAGCTTCGGTTAGAAGTCCATTCTCATTAAAGCCCAGAGGACACACGGGAGAAGCCCTGTTTGTGGAGGGATGTGGGTGAAGCTTCAGTGTGAGGGCTAGTCTCATGAGAAAGAAGAAGACACACAGGGGAGAAGCCCCCTGTGTGTGGAGAGTGTGGGCGAAGTCTCAGAAGTCAGGTGTGCTCACACAACAGTACACACAGAGGGGGAGAAAGGCTATGTTTGCAGGGAGTGTGGGTGAAGCTTCAGTTAGAAGTCAGTTCTCAGAGACACGAGGACACACGGGAGATTCTCTGTTTGTGGGGGTTGTGGGTGAAGCTTCAGTGTGAGGTCCAATCTCAATAGACTCCAGAAGACACACAGATGGGACAAGCCCCATGTTTGTGGGGAGTGTGAGCAAAGTTTCAATTAGAAGTCAGGTGTCATCACAGGAGCACCCACACCGGGGAGAAATGGTATGATTGCAGGGAGTGTGGGTAAAGCTTCAGGTAGAAGTCAGGTGTCATCACACACCGGAGTACACACACCGGGGAGAACCCTGTGTTTGCAGGGAGTGTGGGTGAAGCTTCAGGTAGAAGTCAGGTCTGAGAGACCAGGGGACACACAGGGAAGAATCCCTAGGTTTGTAGGGAGTGTGGGTGAAGCTTCAGTTCGAAGTCAGGTCTCAGAGACAAGAGAACACACAGGGGACAAGCCCTGTTTCTGGGGGTTGTGGGGGAAGCTTCAGGGGGAGGCCCAATCTCATCAGACTCCAGAAGACACACACAGGGCAGAAACCCCATGTTTGTGGGGAATGTGGGGAAAGTTTCAGTAAGAAGTCAGGTGTCATGACACAGGAGCACACACAGCGGGGAGGAATTGTATGTTTGCAAGGAGTGTGGGTGAAGCTTCGGTTAGAAGTCCATTCTCATTAAAGGCCAGAGGACACACAGGGGAGAAGCCCTGTTTGTGGAGGGATGTGGGTGAAGCTTCAGTGTGAGGTCTAGTCTCATGAGAAAGAAGAAGACACACAGGGGAGAAGCCCCCTGTGTGTGGAGAGTTTGGGCGAAATCTCAGAAGTCAGGTGTGCTCACACAACAGAGTACACACAGAGGGGGAGAAAGGCTATGTTTGCAGGGAGTGTGGGTGAAGCTTCAGTTGGAATTCAGTTCTCACAGACCAGAGGACACACAGGGGAAAGCCCTGTGTTTGGGGTGTGTGGGGGAAGCCTTCAGTGTGACTTGCAATCTCATCAGACTTCAGAAGACACAGACAGGGGAGAAGCCCTATGTTTGTGGGGAGTGTGTGGAAAGTTTCAGTCAGAAGGCAGGTGTCTTCACACAGCAGAGGACACACACCGGGGAGAAACCCTATGTCTGCAGGGAGTGTGGGTGAAGCTTCAGGTAGAAGTCAGGTCTCAGAGACGAGGGGACACACAGGGGAGAAGCCCTACGTTTGTAGGGAGTGTGGGTGAAGATTTGGTTAGAATTCAGTTTTCAGAGGCCAGAGAACACACATGGGAAAAGCCCTGTCTTTGGCGGGTGTGAGGGACGGTTCCGTGTGAGTTCCAATCTCATCAGACTCCAGAAGACACACACGGGACAAGCCCCATATTTGTGGGGAGTGTAGGCAGACTTTCAGTCAGGAGTTCTATCTCATCAGACAAGAGACGACACACACAGGGAAGAAGCCCTATGTTTGTGGAGAGTGTGGGCCAAGTCTCAGAAGTCAGGTGTCCTCACACACCAGAGTACACACAGAGGGGAGAAGCCCTATGTCTGCAGGGAGTGTGGGTGAAGCTTCAGTTAAAAGTCAGTTCTCATTAGAGAGCAGAGGACACACAGGGGCGAAGCCCTGTTTGTGAGTGGTCTGGGTGAAGCTTCAGTGTGAGGTCCAGTCTCATCAGACTCCAGAAGACACACACAGGGGAGCAGCCCCATGTTTGTGGGGAGTGTGGGCAAAGCTTCAGTGAGAATTCCCCTGTGATCGGGGAAGACACACACAGGGGAGAAGCCCTACGTTTGTGGAGAGAGTGGGCGAAGTTTCAGTCAGAAGCCAGCTGTCTTCACACAGCATAGGACACACACCAGGGAGAAACCCTGTGTTTGTAGGGAGTGTGGGCGAAGCTTCAGTTGGAAGTCAGTTCTCATTAGAGACCAGAGGACACACAGGGGCGAAGCCCTGTTTGTGAGTGGTCTGGGTGAAGCTTCAGTGTGAGGTCCAGTCTCCTCAGACTCCAGAAGACACACACAGGAGAAGCCCCATGTTTGTGGGGAGTGGGGGCAAACTTTCAGTGAGAAGTTCTATCTCATCAGACAACACAAGACACACACAGGGGAGAAGGCCTATATTTGTGGAGAGAGTGGGCAAAGTTTCATTCAGAAGTTCCATCTCATCAAATAACAAAGGACAGACCTAGGGGAAAAGCCCTATGTTTGTGAAGAGTGTGGGTGAAGTCTCAGTCAGAAGTCAGGTGTCCTCACACACTAGAGTACACACAGAGAGGGGAAACGCTATATTTGCAGGGAGTGTGGGTGAAGCTTCAGTTCGAAGTCGGTTCTCAGAGACAAGAGGACACACAGGGGAGAATCTCTGTTTGTGGGGGCTGTGGGGAAAGATTCCGTGTGAGGTCCAATCTCGTCAGTCTCCAGCAGAGAGACACAGGGGAGAAGCCCCATGTTTGTGGGGAGTGTGAGTAAAGTTTCAGTAAGAAGTCAGGTGTCATGACACAGGATCACACATGTGGGGAGAAATCGTATGTTTGCAAGGAGTATGGGTGAAGCTTCGGTTAGAAGTCCATTCTCATTAAAGCCCAGAGGACACACAGGGGAGAAGCCCTGTTTGTGGAGGGATGTGGGTGAAGCTTCAGTGTGAGGTCTAGTCTCATGAGAAAGAAGAAGACACACAGGGGAGAAGCCCCCTGTGTGTGGAGAGTGTGGGCGAAGTCTCAGAAGTCAGGTGTGCTCACACAACAGAGTACACACAGAGGGGGAGAAAGGCTATGTTTGCAGGGAGTGTGGGTGAAGCTTCAGTGAGAAGTCAGTTTTCAGAGACAAGAGGACACGCAGGAGAATGTCTGTTTGTGGGGGTTGTGGGTGAAGCTTCAGTGTGAGGTCCAATCTCAATAAACTCCAGAAGACACAGAGATGGGAGAAGCCCCATGTTTGTGGGGAGTGTGAGCAAAGTTTCAGCTAGAAGTCAGGTGTCATCACAGGAGCACCCACACCGGGGAGAAATGGTATGATTGCAGGGAGTGTGGGTGAAGCTTCAGGTAGAAGTCAGGTGTCATCACACACCAGAGTACACACACCGGGGAGAACCCTGTGTTTGCAGGGAGTGTGGGTGAAGCTTCAGGTAGAAGTCAGGTCTGAGAGACCAGGGGACATACAGGGAAGAAGCCCTAGGTTTGTAGGGAGTGTGGGTGAAGCTTCAGGTCGAAGTCAGTTCTCAGAGACAAGAGAACACACAGGGGACAAGCCCCTGTTTCTGGGGCTTGTAGGGGAAGCTTCAGGGGGAGTTCCAATCTCATCAGACTCCAGAAGACAGACACAGGGCAGAAACTCCATGTTTGTGGGGAATGTGGGGAAAGTTTCAGTAAGAAGTCAGGTGTCATGACAGAGGAGCACACACAGCGGGGAGGAATCATATGTTTGCAAGGAGTGTGGGTGAAGCTTCGGTTAGAAGTCCATTCTCATTAAAGGCCAGAGGACACACAGGGGAGAAGCCCTGTTTGTGGAGGGATGTGGGTGAAGCTTCAGTGTGAGGTCTAGTCTCATGAGAAAGAAGACGACACACAGGGGAGAAGCCCCCTGTGTGTGGAGAGTTTGGGCGAAATCTCAGAAGTCAGGTGTGCTCACACAACAGAGTACACACAGAGGGGGAGAAAGGCTGTGTTTGCAGGGAGTGTGGGTGAAGCTTCAGTTGGAATTCAGTTCTCACAGACCAGAGGACACACAGGGGAAAGCCCTGTGTTTCGGGTGTGTGGGGGAAGCCTTCAGTGTGACTTGCAATCTCATCAGACTTCAGAAGACACACAGGGGACAAGCCCCATATTTGTGGGGAGTGTAGGCAGACTTTCAGTCAGAAGTTCCATCTCATCCGACAAGAGACGAAACACACAGGGGAGAAGCCCTATGTTTGTGGGGAGTGTGTGGAAAGTTTCAGTCAGAAGGCAGGTGTCTTCACACAGCAGAGGACACACACCGGGGAGAAACCCTATGTCTGCAGGGAGTGTGGGTGAAGCTTCAGGTAGAAGTCAGGTCTCAGAGACGAGAGGACACACAGGGGAGAAGCCCTACGTTTGTAGGGAGTGTGGGTGAAGATTGGTTAGAATTCAGTTTTCAGAGGCCAGAGAACACACATGGGAGAAGCCATGTCTTTGGGGGGTGTGGGGGACGGTTCCGTGTGAGTTCCAATCTCATCAGACTCCAGAAGACACACAGGGGACAAGCCCCATATTTGTGGGGAGTGTAGGCAGACTTTCAGTCAGAAGTTCCATCTCATCCGACAAGAGACGAAACACACAGGGAAGAAGCCCTATGTTAGTGGAGAGTGTGGGCCAAGTCTCAGAAGTCAGGTGTCCTCACACACCAGAGTACACACAGAGGGGAGAATCCCTATGTCTGCAGGGAGTGTGGGTGAAGCTTCAGTTAGAAGTCGGTTCTCAGAGACAAGAGGACACACAGGGGAGACACTCTGTTTGTGGGGGCTGTGGGTAAAGATTCCGTGTGAGGTCCAATCTCGTCAGTCTCCAGCAGACAGACACAGGGGAGAAGCCCCATGTTTGTGGGGAGTGTGAGCAAAGTTTCAGTAAGAAGTCAGGTGTCATCACACAGGAGCACACACGCCGGGGAAAAATCGTATGTTCGCAGAGAGTGTGGTTGAAGCTTCAGGTAGAAGTCAGGTGTCGTCATACACCAGAGTACACTCACCGGGGAGAACCCTGTGTTCGCAGGGAGTGTGGGTGAAGCTTGAGGTAGAAGTCAGGTCTGCGAGACCAGGGGACACACAGGTAAGAAGCCCTACGTTTGTAGGGAGAGTGGGTGAAGCTTCAGTTCGAAGTCAGTTCTCAGAGACGAGAGGACACAGAGGGGAGAAGCCCTGTATTTGGGGCTGGTGGGTGAAGCGTCAGTGTGAGGTCCAATCTCATCAGACACCGGAAGACACACACAGGGCAGAAACCCCATGTTTGTGGGGAATGTGGGGAAAGTTTCAGTAAGAAGTCAGGTGTCATCACACAGGATCACACACAGGGGGAGATATCGTATGTTTGCAAGGAGTATGGGTGAAGCTTCGGTTAGAAGTCCATTCTCATTAAAGCCCAGAGGACACACAGGGGAGAAGCCCTGTTTGTGGAGGGATGTGGGTGAAGCTTCAGTGTGAGGTCTAGTCTCATGAGAAAGAAGAAGACACAGAGGGGAGAAGCCCCCTGTGTGTGGAGAGTGTGGGCGAAGTCTCAGAAGTCAGGTGTGCTCACACAACAGAGTACACACAGAGAGGGAGAAAGGCTATGTTTGCAGGGAGTGTGGGTGAAGCTTCAGTTAGAAGTCAGTTCTCAGAGACACGAGGACAAACGGGAGATTCTCTGTTTGTGGGGGTTGTGGGTGAAGCTTCAGTGTGAGGTCCAATCTCAATAGACTCCAGAAGACACAGAGATGGGAGAAGCCCCATGTTTGTGGGGAGTGTGAGCAAAGTTTCAATTAGAAGTCAGATGTCATCACAGGAGCACCCACACCGGGGAGAAATGGTATGATTGCAGGGAGTGTGGGTAAAGCTTCAGGTAGAAGTCAGGTGTCATCACACACCAGAGTACACACACCGGGGAGAACCCTGTGTTTGCAGGGAGTGTGGGTGAAGCTTCAGGTAGAAGTCAGGTCTGAGAGACCAGGGGACACACAGGGAAGAAGCCCTAGGTTTGTAGGGAGTGTGGGTGAAGCTTCAGTTCGAAGTCAGTTCTCAGAGGCAAGACACAGGGGACAAGCCCTGTTTCTGGGGTTTGTGGGGGAAGCTTCAGGGGGAGGCCCAATCTCATCAGACTCCAGAAGACACACACAGGGCAGAAACCCCATGTTTGTGGGGAATGTGGGGAAAGTTTCAGTAAGAAGTCAGGTGTCATGACACAGTAGCACACACAGCGGGGAGGTATCATATGTTTGCAAGGAGTGTGGGTGAAGCTTCGGTTAGAAGTCCATTCTCATTAAAGGCCAGAGGACACACAGGGGAGAAGCCCTGTTTGTGGAGAAATGTGGGTGAAGCTTCAGTGTGAGGTCTAGTCTCATCAGAAAGAAGAAGACACACAGGGGAGAAGCCCCCTGTGTGTGGAGAGTTTGGGCGAAATCTCAGAAGTCAGGTGTGCTCACACAACAGAGTACACACAGAGGGGGAGAAAGGCTATGTTTGCAGGGAGTGTGGGTGAAGCTTCAGTTGGAATTCAGTTCTCACAGACCAGAGGACACACAGGGGAAAGCCCTGTGTTTGGGGTGTGTGGGGGAAGCCTTCAGTGTGACTTGCAATCTCATCAGACTTCAGAAGACACAGACAGGGGAGAAGCCCTATGTTTGTGGGGAGTGTGTGGAAAGTTCCAGTCAGAAGGCAGGTGTCTTCACACAGCAGAGGGCACACACCGGGGAGAAACCCTATGTCTGCAGGGAGTGTGAGTGAAGCTTCAGGTAGAAGTCAGGTCTCAGAGACGAGAGGACACACAGGGGAGAAGCCCTACGTTTGTAGGGAGTGTGGGTGAAGATTTGGTTAGAATTCAGTTTTCAGAGGCCAGAGAACACACATGGGAGAAGCCCTGTATTTGGCGGGTGTGGGGGACGGTTCCGTGTGAGTTCCAATCTCATCAGACTCCAGAAGACACACAGGGGACAAGCCCCATATTTGTGGGGAGTGTAGGCAAACTTTCAGTTAGAAGTTCCATCTCATCAGACAAGAGACGACACACACAGGGAAGAAGCCCTATGTTTGCGGAGAGTGTGGGCCAAGTCTCAGAAGTCAGGTGTCCTCACACACCAGAGTACACACAGAGGGGAGAATCCCTATGTCTGCAGGGAGTGTGGGTGAAGCTTCAGTTCGAAGTCAGTTCTCAGAGACAAGACACAGGGGACAAGACCTGTTTCTGGGGGTTGTGGGGGAAGCTTCAGGGGAAGGCCCAATCTCATCAGACTCCAGAAGACACACACAGGGCAGAAACCCCATGTTTGTGGGGAATGTGGGGAAAGTTTCAGTAAGAAGTTAGGTGTCATGACACAGGAGCGCACACAGCGGGGAGGAATCGTATGTTGCAAGGAGTGTGGGTGAAGCTTCGGTTAGAAGTCCATTCTCATTAAAGGCCAGAGAACACACAGGGGAGAAGCCCTGTTTGTGGAGGAATGTGGGTGAAGCTTCAGTGTGAGGTCTAGTCTCATCAGAAAGAAGAAGACACATAGTGGAGAAGCCCCCTGTGTGTGGAGAGTTTGGGCGCAATCTCAGAAGTCAGGTGTGCTCACACAACAGAGTACACACAAAGGGGGAGAAAGGCTATGTTTGCAGGGAGTGTGGGTGAAGCTTCAGTTGGAATTCAGTTCTCACAGACCAGAGGACACACAGGGGAAAGCCCTGTGTTTGGGGTGTGTGGGGGAAGCCTTCAGTGTGACTTGCAATCTCATCAGACTTCAGAAGACACAGACAGGGGAGAAGCCCTATGTTTGAATACGTGTAAATCTATTGCTGATTCATGTCAATGTATGACAAAACCCACTGAAAAAAAAAACAAACAAAAAAAAACTTATAAATAGCTTGACAAATCACAAAAAGAAACTGTACACTGATGCCCTCAAAAGCAAGCACAATTTTCCTGAAGTCATTTAACTTTCAGAAATCCATACTATGTGTTTAGTCACAGCTGTTTACAGAGCATTTAGTCATAGAAGGCCTACACTGAGCATTCTGCTTCCCGACACAGTACCTGAACATTTTCCTTCAAGCACCAGTATCACCTAATATCCAGACTGTGATTTCTCTCTAGTCCTCTTCTTTCTTTGGGTTTCTGTTTTAGAGCAGTGATAGTTAAAGCCTTTTCTACAATGGTCTTTGAGCAATTGGTTTAATTTCTCTCACAGGAACATGAAATGGAAAAGGGGAAAAGAAGAACAGGACTTTGCTTCAAGTAGAGAATCAAAAATAATTACTATTATGATATTTTCTTTGTGTCCAAGAGTATATAAAGCAATTCCAAAAAGATATATTCTGTACTTTTTTATCGTTCAAAAGAAAAAAAAAAATTCTGATTAACTTATGCTCCCCCTCCCACACAACAAAAGAAAAGGAAAGAATCTTATCTCACTATACCAGAGGTAGAGCTCAACAAACTTCAAGAAGAGGGGGGATTTTCCTGGTGGTACAATGGTTAAGACTTTGTTTTCTAATGCAGGGGGTATGGGTTCAGTCTCTGGTTGGGGAGCTAAGATCCCGCACGATGCAAGGTCAAAAAACCAAAACATAAAACAGAAATAATATTGTAACAATAAAGACTTTAAAAAATGGTCCTCATCAAAAAGGAAATCTTGAAAAAAAATAAGAGGGGACCTTAGTAGAAGGTGTTTATGAAGTCTTAATCAGAGTCACACTGTCATAAATTACTCCGTTTTAGCTACTTTCTTTCTTGTGCGTATCCACTAGAGATTCATATTTTTAAAGTGAAGAATCATTTTGTTGGCATTGATGAGGTCATTTATCCATTCCTATGATGTGATGGTGGGGCATGTTTTATGCTAGGCAAACAAAAACAAGAGCTCCCACCCACGTACTGAAGGGAGAGAAAGACAACATGCTTGTACACAAATTCAAGTGTATCCGAAAAAAAACAAAAGCAAAACGTGGATGTATAGTCATACCATCTAGTCAACTGTTAAAAATATTTGACTAAAGACAGAGAAGTGTTTTGTTGACATCTTTAGTCCTTGATTATAAATCTCCCTAAACATTTGAAGTTAAGATGGAGAGACATTTGCCATTATGGATCCTGGATCAAACTGATTAGTGTGTGCTTTTGAATTTGAAAATTTTAAGTCAAATCTTTAGGTTTATTTTTAAACACTGAAAAAAAAAGGGAAAATCAGTGTTACTAAGAGTGTTTCATGCATTTTAAGAACAGATATTGGGTTTTATAATATCTCACAAGGAAACTGCTATAATGATGATGAAATGGCAACTCAAGAAAATAAATTCTGCAGATTCTCACTGAATACTTTTAATCTATACAAGGCACTACAAATAAGCAAAAGCTGTCTCTTGAAACACTTAAAACATAATGAGAAGTATAAACTAGAGTCTCAAATAATCATGAAAGTGAAAGTGAAGTCGCTCAGTCGTGTCCGACTCTGCAATCCCATAGACTGTAGCCCACCAGGCTCCTCCATCCATGGGATTCTCCAGGCAAGAATACTGGAGTGGGTTTCCATTTCCTTCTCCAGGGGATCTTCTCGACCCAGGGACTGAACCCAGGTCTTCTGCATTGCAGGCAGACACTTTAACCTCTGAGCCACCAGGGTAGAAACTTATAAAGAAAATGGCATATTGGAAAAAAAAATAGGGAACGATTAAAAATAATTAAGAGTCCTAATTTAATTTAGGAGTGAGAAAAATGTAAAATCAAGAGTTAAACAAACCATCAACATTTTCTTATTACCTACTCTTTATTGGGACTTTATATTTATCACCACATTTAATCCTTGACACCATACTTTTGATAGATACTTTTGTCCCAAATTCACAAACTGAGGCACACAGTGACCCAACAACTTACCCAATGTCACCCAGTTGTCAAGTTGCCTAGTTCTCCCTGATTATTAAACTTCTCACTGGTTCCTGGAGATAGAGTTTGAAATACATGATAACAGAAAGTCTGTGCTTTTAAATAAGGGTTCAACAAAATCTACCCTATATTTCAGTGCTTGGGTTTGCTATCAGACAGTTACAAAGAGTAAGACAGAATTGTAAACCAAGTATGTTTTTGTCTTTTACTAAAAGAAACCAAATTGGAAGAACTTCTGGTTAGAAAGGTTGGATGAAAAAGCAGCTATCAACAATTATTTCATTCAAAGCCCAGTTGAAACAAAGAACAAATTTTTTAAAAATAAGGGAGGAATTTCTGATTGTCTTATTAATAGAGTAAGACCCTAGCAGGCAATCTCCTCAGAAAACAACTGTAAAACCCTACAGAAAGCAATTATCTGAAGGCACTGAGAACGAACAGGACAGAGACTCTTGTGCTATATAAGCACCCGAAGGAGGAGAGAGAAGCTACACCCAGAAAATTTCCACTTTTCTGGTCCGTTATCAAGAAGCTATCTGAGCATCTCATAACAGGACAGCTGCCAGCGGACAGAATTTAGCTCTTTCTGGCCAAGCGAACAAGAAAACGGAAGTCATGCAAATAACGGACGCTGAGGAAAGTGGAAACAGATGAGTGGGAAAGTGGGAATTATATATGTGAACCAGTTACCTACTGCTATGTATTAAATTACCTCAAAACTTAACTGCTGAAAAAAGCTAACATCCATTACCTCACACAATTTCTGAGTCACATATGTCTTATTCAGTGAGAGAGGGAACTAAACAAGTGTGGAAATGCAAGGGAGTGAGAATCATTGGAGGCCATGTTGGCAGCTGGCTACATTATGTGTTCATCTCCTCATCTTTCAGAACAGGGAATTTATTAATAGTGTCCAAAGTTGAAGCAGGAGGTTACATTATAACAACTCCAAATTTAAAATAGTTTTTAAATAGCCAGGAATTAATAAAGAGGCTTATTTTCAAGTGTATGTAATTCATTTTGGTAACTAAATCAGAATCATTTGTGTCATTTATCAATAATTTATACCAAAGTTATTTGATACTGTAACAAGTTGTCTCAGTAAATTGTATGGTTTTTATGGAATGATGTGACATATTATAGAATTTCTCTATGGAAATTAATCTTGTTTTATAAATATAATATCTAGTCTTTTATTTAAGCATCAATGTGAAGAATGATAAATCTTTAAAATCTATTTTACAAACTTTAAGATTAAGAAACTTACAATTATGGAGAATGTGTGGAAATAATTTAGGGCACTGACATGTCAAGGCAAAAATAGGAAAAGGAAAAGTCACTCTTCTGCAGTATGAAAAAACTTCCCTTTGTCTGACATCTGAACTCTTCCATTCTCTACATGGATCCTATCATCCCATCACATTTCCCATTTTTTCCCAAAAGAGGTCTTCATTCTTTGAGATCAATGTCCTTCTGTCAGAAACATGCTATTTATCAGGATGGGGAACACATGTAAAACCATGGTTGACTCATGTCAATGTACGGCAAAAACCACTACAATAATGTCAAGTAATTAGCCTCCAACTAATAAAAATAAATGAAAAACAATTTATTAAAATTTTGGAGTTGTTAAATAATGTAACCCTATGTTTAAACTCTGGAAAGTATTAACAAATCCCTTGATGTGAAGGATGAGAAAATGAACACAGAGCATAGCCAGCTGCCAAAATGGTCTTCCAATTTTCTACATCGGTTCATGTTACATCCTTTAAAGGAATCTGATTTAAAGTATGGACCTTCTCCCTTAATTTTTCTTAACATCTCTTCCTCTCCCAAAGCCTTAGGTTCTTACTATAGAATCTTCCCTATTCACCCTTCTCCAACTTACGGGTTTTCCAAAGCAAAAGTAATATTCTTAACCACCACTTGCTTAAATGAGAGAAAGGGTATGACTTTTGACCAAAAGGACCCTATCACAACAGAAATACCCTGCGTGTCAGACAAATATAAGGAACCTTTGCAACTTTTCATCTTGCTACATCCCTGCTACAGTCATCCAAGATTCTGCCTGTGAAGCATACTTAAGGGAGAGAACTCAGAGGCTGGTCTCATAGGATGAAGTGATAGTCTCTAAAGTCCATTGGTTTTGATTAGCTTTCTACTTTCTACTGCCCTGAAAGGTTGTTATTTCGTTAAAAAAAAAATTTAAATAATTTCTCCTCTGGTTACTAGCAAGCAAGAAAAGTGTGGTAAAGTCATATATTACCTGGATTTTATGCAATGGAATGTTACAGAACTTAACATTTATCCATTCAGTCATTCCATAAAAATTTATTGACAATGACTTTGTGCCAATCACTATACTAAATCCTGAAACTCACTGATAGACAACAGAAGAAAAATCTCTGTTCTCACAGAATTTGTACTCTGATGAACAGTTCATTCCCCTAGCAATATCAACTGGTGTTCCAACTATACATTCTGGAATAAATAAAACACCTGTGGGAGGATTTATTTTTCAAAGATGGCTCCAACGCTGTCTCCCACTTTTAATAAAATGTGACTCTGATACTCCTCCAGAACAGGAGGTTTAGTAGGGTGACCAATTCATCCTGGTTTGCCTGGAATTTGTCTGGTTTTACCACTGAAAGCCTTGTGCCCAAGAAATCCTTTAACCCATGCAAAACAAACAGACAAACAAAAACAAACCTGAGGACTTGGTCACCTGAGATTTGTCTTTCCTCCCCTTGATCTAGACAGCCTATGACTACATCAAAAAGAACATGCGTGATTTACAAAACTAAGACATAGAGACAACAGAGCATTCACTCACTTGGAACCTGGTACCAAGCTCTGAGGAAGCCCAAACCAGCCCACGTGAAGAGACCTCATGGAAAGATCACAAAGCTACACAGATGCCAGTCAACAGATCAGCTGAGGTCCTGGCTAACAGTCCAAATCAACCACCAAAAGCATAAGTTTTCATATGACTCAAGCCCTCAGCCATCAAGTCACTCCCGGCTTTCAAGTATTCCCAGTTCAGACATTGTAGAGCAGTGAGAAGTCAGTCCAGCTGTGGCCTTTCAACTTCCTGACCCAAACAGACACAGAAAGATAATGGTTGCTGTCATTTTAAGTCACTAAGTACAGGGATTATTTGCCATTCAGGAATAGAGAAGTGAGACACTTTCCCAAACTAGGTGACTTAAGAACACAGTCACTTACATATAACTGTCAATTTTATGGACCAAGAATTTAAGACGACTTCAGTCAGGTGAGGGTTCTACTCCTCATAGCGTTGACTGAGGTACTCAGTGATAGTCAGCTAGCTAATACTCTGCTTTGAAGAGTTCAAGCCAGCTTCACTTACGTGTCTGACATCCTGGAAGCTATGGCTGGAAGCAGGGCTAGCTGGGACTGTCAGCTGGAGCACTCTTGCAGCATGGCAGACTCGGCTGAGGCAAACTTCTTAGGTGGCAGCTCAGAGGTTCCAGAGGGTGCTCTGTAGGACTGCATAACAGTTACAGAGCTTCTTAGGATCTAGCCTCAAAAGTCCCAGAAAGTATTCTTTATCATGTTCTATCAGTTAAGCAAGTCAATAAAACTATCTAAAATTCCCAGAGAGGAACTTTCCTCAACGGGAAGAGCTGAAATCAATTTGCAACCATGTTGAATCTTTCATAGTTGGTATCACAAGAACCATACATGAACACAAACAGTTAAGCTGATAAGATTGAGAGTTTAAAGGCAAGTGTGCATCCCTCTTCTTTATTTTTTGGTTTAGACACACACCTCAATAGCTATTTGGACTCTCAATCAAATGTTTTGTTTATCTATTCAGAGGCCATTATATTGCCATTTGATTAAGGTCAATTGTTGCTGTCATGTCCAACTGTTTGCAATCCCATAGACTGCAGCACCCAGGCTTCCCTGTCCTTCACTATCTCCCCTAGTTTGCTCAAATTCTTCCCTTGTGGCTCAGCTGGTGAAGAATCAGCCTGCAATGCAGGAGACCTGGGTTCGATCCCTGGGTTGGGAAAATCCCCTGGAGAAGGGAAAGGCTACCCACTCCAGTATTCTGGCCTAGAGAATTCCATGGACTATACAGTCCTTGGGGTTGCAAAGAGTCGGACACGACTGAGCAACTTTCACTTTCACATGTCCATTGAGTCAGTGATGCCATCCAAGGTCACGGTGTTATGCTTATCATCTAAAAATGGCAAACATCAAACTTGTGTATGTAGGTGTTAGGAATTTAAAGCATAGTATCTGGACTACTATTTTCAGTATATATTACTTTTGTATTAAGGAAAAGCGTCATTTTTTAAAGTAGGGCTGAATCTATAGGGCTTCTCCTATGGCTAAGGTGGGAATGAATCTGTCTAGAATGCAGGAGATCAGAGTTCAATCCCTGGGTCAGGAAGATCCCCTGCAGAAGGGAATGGGTACCCACTCCAGTATTCTTGCCTGGAGAATCCCAAGGACAGAGGAGCCTGGTGGGCTACAGTCCATGGGGTCGCAAAGAGTGGGACATGACTGAGCAACTAACACTCCTTTCTCAATCTATAGCTAATCTTTATTAATAGTCTGGGGAAATAATGTAAATTTTAAATGAATGTAAGAATCAGTGGAAATTTCAAGTATAAGGCAAAGGATGAGTGTTCTATATAAAATGAATTTTGGATTTGATATTTTCACACATATTGTTGCAACATATTTTGCTTTGTATTATAATTGCTAGTAGGATTCTGCCAAGGAGTTATTACAAGAAAATTTAACATTAAGCAATGACTTTCACATCAGCAGCTGCCTTCCAAAAGCTTCCTGTCTTAGACATACGGAGCCAGTGCTTATGTCAATGAATTATAATCTTCAGCAACTTAGTAATCAATAGATAGCTGTTGGATCTGCACTTCTTGATTTTGGTAATTTCAAAACCTCCTCTTTGTAATCTGTGATTCAATTTAACACTTATTTCTCTCTTCTAAGAATTCAATTTTAAACTTGACTTTTTTTTTCTTAAATCTAGAATATCTTCCCAGATTAAGATTTTTAAAAATTTAGAGATGGTGAAACTAATCAAAGATATTCCTCACAAAGTCTCTCTTCTTCTTTTAGCGTCTAATTTTTCTTTATCATTAGTAATGTACACTGACTTAAGGCCCACTATATGCAGGGCACAGTGGACAACATGTCATGATTTCAAAAACATAGAAAGCAAAGCCTACATTCAAAAGCTTTACAATTTTGTTGAGGATATGTGACATACAGATTTAAGATAACAATACAAGGTAATTTGGGGCAGGATGTCAGAAAGAGAGGTGTTAAGACCCCTTGAATACCCTTGAACTTGAATCATGTTCTCTAATCTAAGAAACCATGATCAGAGATACTACTCTTCCCTTTTGGAGACTGTTCTGGTTCCCTGACAACTCTGTGGTCACTCAGACCCCCAAGGACATCATTCAGGACATCCGCAGAATTAACCTTCTGCTATGATTCACTCCTTATGAAAGAATCCTCTTATCTAACTCCCTAGAAGACTACCACACAAGAAGTTTGCCTCTGATAACAGACTGTTGAAAGAAGCTATTATTTTAAAACTAAGAAATTTATATCAACAGGAAAAAATGGGAGACAGACAGAGATAAAACATACCAAAACGAGGCTGGAAATGGTATGGTTCAGGCATAGGAGGAGGAGAAAGAGTAAAAAAGGATGTACTACCAAGGGAACAAAACTCCCTCAGGTAAGTGTGAGGTATCTAATAAAACCATAATAATAATATGTAACAAATAATCACAAAACCTCAGTGACGTAAAATAAGTATTTTACTATTTGCACAAGTGGGAATCAGGCAGTTCTACTGATCTTTCCTAGTCGTGCTCACAAAGTATCTGAGGATAGGCTGGCTGTCACCTGATATACAATGACCTTGGCTGCCGCAGCTAAAGTAAGCTAACATCGCATTTTCCAGCAGACCAGACCAGCATATTCTTTTCTTCACAATAGAAGAAGGCAGGTGACCAAGCTCAACTGCACAAGAATTTTACAAGACTCTCCAGTAGAAACAGGAAGTCTGAACAAGAGAAAATCACGACAGTATACATTATCCTCCGTGACCTGAGGCCCTGCAGAAATCTTGGTGAGGACAAGAGATCTGTCCTTATAAACCTGACAATTTGTGATTTGTCCTTGTCACCATAAACAAGAGGACTCCAGGCTTATCTTGACCTTAAAGGCAGAGAAATTCCAGCTAACACCTACTGTATTAGTTTTCTGTTGCTGCTATAACAAATTGCCACGAGTTTAGGAGCTTAACAACAATTTAACAACACAAAGATATTATCTCACAGTTCTGTAGGTCAGAAGTCTGGTTGGTCCTACTGGTTCCTCTGTTCTGGTTTCACAAGGTCAAAATCAAAGTGCTGACTAGCTAGTTTCTAGGTTGCTCTAGGAAATGTTCCTTTCCAAGGTCATTCAGGTTATTAGCAGAATTGAGTTCCTCGTGGCTTTAAGACTAAGGTCTTTGCTCTGTTAGCTAGCGGTTACTTTCAGTATCCAGAGGCCACCTACCTTCCTTCATCTTCAAAGTGAGCTACAGTGGATTGAGTCCTTCCCATTATCTGAGTTTCTCTGACCTTATCCTTTGGTTTACCTCTACTACCTCCAGCTAGATAAAGTTCTTGTGAACTTCCAGATATTCAAGCTGGATTTAGAAAAGGCAGAAGAACCAGAGATCAAATTGCCAACATTCGCTGGGTCACTGAAAAAGCCAAAGAGCCCCAGAGAAACATCTACTTTTGCTTTATTGACTACGCCAAAGCCTTTGACTGTGTGGATCACAACAAACTGTGGAATATTCTTAAAGAGATGGGAATACCAGACCACCTGACCTGCTTCTTGAGAAACCTGTATGCAGGTCAGGAAGCAACAGTTAGAATTGGACATGGAACAACAGACAGTTCCAAATCAGAAAAGGAGTATGTCAAGGCTGTATATTGTCTCCCTGTTTATTTATCTTATATGCAGAGTACATCATGCGAAATGCCGGGCTGAATGAAGCACAAGCTGGAATCAAGATTGCTGGGAGAAATATCAATAAACTCAGATACGCAGATGACACCACCCTTATGGCAGAAAGTGAAGAAGAATTAAAGAGCCTCTTGATGAAAGTGAAAGAGGAGAGTGAAAAAGTTGGCTTAAAACTCAACATTCAGAAAACGAAGATCATGGCATCTGGTCCCATCACTTCATGGCAAATAGATGGGGAAACAATGAAAACAATGACTTTATTTTCTTGGGCTCCAAAATCACTGCAGATGGTGACTGCAGCCATGAAATTAAAAGACTCTTGCTTCTTGGAAGAATAGCTATGACCAACCTAGACAGCATATTAAAAAGTAGATACATTACTTTACCAACAAAGGTCCATCTAGTCAAAGCTATGGTTTTCCAGTAGTCATATATGGATGTGAGAGTTGGACTATAAAGAAAGCTGAGCGCTGAAGAATTGATGCCTTTGAACTGTGGTGTTGGAAAAGACTCTTGAGAGTCCCTTGGACTGCAAGGAGATCCAACCTGACAATCCTAAAGGAAATCAGTCCTTAATATTCATTGGAAGGACTGATGCTGAAACTGAAACTCCAATACATTGGCCACCTGATGAAAAGAACCGACTCATCTGGAAAAAACCCTGATGCTGGGAAAGATTGAAGGTGGGAGGAGAAGGGGATGACAGAGGATGAGATGGTTGATGGCATCACTGACACGATGGACATGAGTTTGAGTAGGCTCCGGGAGTTGATGGACAGGGAAGCCTGGCGTGCCGCAGTCCTGGCGTACTGTGGTCCATGGGGTCGCAAAGAGTCAGACAAGACTTAGCGACTGAACTGAACTGAACTGAGATAAAGTTCTCATCTGGGTCACATGGGTAATCCAGCATAATCTCCTTATTTTAAGGTCCCTAATCCTAATTACATCTGAAAAATTCATTTTGCTGTGAAATACATTCACAAACTTAGGTTGTTAGATGTTTTGAGGTACTGATCACCTACCATACCATGGATCAAAAGCAATCCTTTCACATGAATAGCCTACCACAAATGAGGCCAAGACTGGCCCCAATTTTGTATACTTTATCAATCATCACTTAGTCTGTTATAAACCATGTGCTCTCATTTGGATTAATATATATATATATATATATATATGATGTCACATATATGATGACTATAACTGGGGAGCACCTGTTCACTTCGTGATCACTCTTTCCCCTCACCACTAGTTAAAGGAATATCTAGAGCAGAGCTAATTAAGAGACAAAAACTTAATTATCCTAGAGCACTTCATCTTCAAAGACAGCGCTGTGCTACCCCCACCATAGCCCCAGATTCTCAGACCAAGAATTCTAATTCATCTCTAGGTCTTCAACATGTCCAACTGTTATGGATTGAATTGTGTCCTACAAAGTTCTTATGTTGAAGTCCTAATTCCCAGTCCCTCATTATGTGGTCTTACTTGCAAATAGGGTCACTGTAAGTGTGATTAGTTAGGATGAGGTCATAATTGGCATAGAAGTGAAGTTGCTCAGTCGTGTCCGACTCTCTGCCACCCCATGGACTGTAGTCTACCAGGTTCCACCATTCCTAGGATTTTCCAGGCAACAATACTGGAGTGGGTTGCCATTTCCTTCGCCAGGAGATCTTCCCAACCCAGGGATTGAACCTGGGTCTCCCGCACTGTAGGCAGACGCTTCACCGGATCTGAGCCACCAGGGAATTGGTGTAGGGACTGTGCTTAGTCACTTCAGTCATATTCGACTCTTTTCGATCCTATGGACTGTAGCCCGCCAGGCTCCTCTGTCCATGGAACTTTCAGGCAAGAATACTGGAGTGGGTTGCCATGCCCTTCTCTAGGGAATATTCCAAACCCAGGGATCAAATCCATGTCTCTTCCATCTCCTGCATTGGCAGGCAGGTTCTTTACTACTAGCACCACCTGGGAAGCCCGGCAAAGGGACTATATACCCCAATTTACTAGAGTGAGTCTCTACTCCAATATGACTGATAAACTTATAAAAAGGGATATCTGGACAGACATACATACAGGAAGAACACCATGTGAATATGAGGGCAGAGACCTACAAACCAAACAATGCCAAAGATGGACAACCACCCACTTGAAGCTAGAGAGAGACATGGAACAGACTCTCCCTTACAGTCCTTAGGAGGAATTAGCCTTACCAACACCTTCATCTTGGTTTTTTAGCTTCCAGAACCATGAGACAATAAATTTCTGTTGTTAAGCCACTCAATTTGTGGTATTTTATAATAACAGCCCTGGCAAATAAATACACTAATTAGTTTCAATGAACCTGTAGTGAAAACTTGGGCATAAATACAATGTTTTTAAAGAAATGCACACTGGCTACTTTTGATTATAGCCAGTAGCTTTTAAAGAAATGCATTACTTAGTACCACTATAAACGAAAGAGCTGGAAGGGACTATGCTATGTTATGAGCAGGAATAAAACCATATTGACACTTATGCCAGACTGTTAGGAATACTGACCTACATCTGCTCATGCAGAAATTAAGCCCCTCCCTAACCCCCTTCTCCGTCTCACAATCTCCCTGATGTATCTCTGAGTCTTGGGTGTTATCTTGCATTTTCCTGTGATCACTCTGTTTGTGCCCCTCCTCTCTGGCCTCTTCATCTAGGTACGTCTTCATTGATTCTGTTTCTGGAACCATGTGTGGGAACACAGCCTGGCATGCTCAAAAGTTTCACAGCAATGGCCTCCCGAATCTTAGGGTGAAAAGGGAGGGGGAAGACGTAGGGCTGGGGATGTTCTTCTCATCAGATCTGTGCTAGCATTCTCATGGGTCCTGAAGCAGCACTGCTTCTATTCAATGTCTTACTGAGTCTTTTATAACTATGATTCCTCCAGCCTTCACCTCTCTCTCCCTGGAGCTCAAAACCTACCCTAAAAGCTAATAAAGAAAAAATTCAACCTCATCCCCTACACTGGCATCATATTTTTACTATCCAAGTTCCACAAACACTTGCCTCCTTCTTACCCCTCGCCACCCCCAAAAAAGACTGACAATTCAATTCCTGCATATAGACCCTGAAATGATCATCAGTCTACCAGTTCCACAAACAGCCTCACTCTATCTCCCCTTCTCTGTGTGTGTGTTTCTGTTGCTCTGTTGTGTCCGACTTTGCGACCCCACGGGCTATAGCCTGCCAGGCTCCTGTGTCCATGGGATTTCCCAGGCAAGAATACTGGAGTGGGTTGCCATTTCCTTCTCCAAGAGATCTTCCCAACCCAGGGATTAAACCCAAGGGTTCCACACTGCAGGCAGATTCTTTACCACTGAGCCATTGGAGAAGCCCTATTCGGGTTAAGCTAAAAAGAGTAGTTCAGGAAAGTTAGAGAAGGGAGAGCTTACTGAAAAAAAGGTCAGAGAGAGAAACTTAACAAAAAAGATATGTTTTTAACAAGATATTGTGGGATTTAAGTAAATGGAGAGATGGGAGGTATTCTAGGCCACTAATAAAGAGAAAAGAGAGACATGAATTTGGCTGAACAAAGGCAAAGCTAAGATTCATTTCAGTCAGTTGTTATGATTTTTCAGGGGTATCCAGTAGAAGAAATTAACTCAACCCACAGAAATCTCCTTTCGCTGCTTTTATTCTCAGAAAGAAAGTCTACACTCCTGGGAATAATTTAGATTAAAAAACTAAAAAATATTCCTGTCTCATTCTCTTACAATTAGAATTTTTTGTTTGTTGGTTGGTTGGTTTAATTTTTAACCCAGATGACTCACAGCAGTTTTCTCTACAATAATAACTTCACTTTGCTTCACTTCACCTATGCCACAATTTTTTTTTCTGATGAGTTTCTATGCCCTCCCTCAGGAAAACTTGTTTTTCTTTTTTTTCCTTATGAGCACTATCATAAGCTCCACATGGCTCTTTCCACCTCTCTGAAAACCTGTATGGAGTAGAAAATGTCCCCCCCCCCGCCCCGCCCACATTAGCTCTTCCTAGCCACTTGTCTTGCTACTAGAGGTCTCAGTGGCAGCAGGACAAACAAGTCACCTGCTATTCACACTCAAGGCAGGTGGACCATATCTGGGAAGAAACATGTCTTTCGCCACATCTCAGGTTACTTGTACAAGCTAGAGTAAATGCCCAAGGATCCAAGCCACTGCAAATTCAGACCTGGTTTCCATCCTTGATGGAATTGCATCCTTGATGCAATCATGACAGCCACCAAACAGGTTGAGGTCTATGCCACCAGAAGAGAGGGAAATGGAACCTGAAGAGGTCTACGCCACCTGAAGAGAGATGAAGGAAATGTTCCAGATTTCACATGCTAGCAAGGTAGTGTTCTAAATCCTTCAAGCTAGGCTCCAACGGTATGTGAACTGAGAACTTTCAGATATATAAGCTGGATTTAGAAAAGGCAGACAAACCAGAGATCAAATTGCCAACATCCATTGGATCATAGAGAAAGCAAGGGAATTCCAGAAAAACCTCTACTTTGGCTTCATTGAGTATGCTAAAAACCTTTGACTGTGTGGATCACAACAAACTGGAATATTCTTAAAGAGATGGGAATACCAGACCACTTTTCCTGCCTCCTGAGAAACCTGTATGAAGGCCCAAAAGCAACAATGAGAACCTGGAACATGGAACAAATGGACTGGTTCAAAATTGGGCAAGGAGTACCTCAAGGCTGTATATTGTCACAATGCTTACCTAACATCTATACAGAATGAATCATGTGAAATACCAGGCTGGATGAATCACAAGATGGAATCAAGATTGCTGGAAGAAATATCAACAACCTCATATATGCAGATGACATCACTCAAATGGCAGAAAACAAAGTGGAACTAAAGAGCTTCTTGATGAAAATGAAAGAGGAGAATGAAAAAGTTGTCTTAAAACTCAATATTCGAAAAACGAAGATCATAGCATCTCATCGCTTCATGGCAAACAGAGAAAAAGTGGAAGCAGTGACAGATTTTATTTTCTTAGGCTCCAAAATCACTGTGAAAGCTGACTGCAGCCATGAAGAGAAAAGATGCTTGCTCCTTGGAAGAAAAGCTATGACAAACTTAGATAGTATATTAAAAAGTAGAGACATCACTTTGCTGACAAAGGTCCATATAGTCTAAGTTATGGTTTTTCCAGTGGTTATGTATGGATGTGAGATCTGGACCATAAAGAAGGCTGAGCGCCAAAGAGTTGATGCTTTCAAATTGATGGTGGTGGAGACTCTTGAAAATCCCTTAGACAGCATGGAGATCAAACTAGTCAATCCTGAAGGAAATCAACCTTGAATATTCACTGGAAGGACTGATGCTAAAGCTCCAATACTTTGTCCACCTGATGTGAAGAGCCAACCCACTGGAAAAGACCCAGATGCTGGGGAAGACTAAGGGAAGGAGGAAAAGGGGGCAACAGAGAATGAGATGGTTGGATGGCATCACTGACACAATGGGTGTGAGTTTGAGCAAATTCAGGGAGATAGTGAAGGACAGGGAAACCTGGCATGCTGCAGTCCACAAGGTCACAAAGAGTTGGACATAACAACTGAACAACTACATCAACTTGTTCTTCATCAGAACACATAGGTTATACAGATCAGATATTAATCCCAGGGATTATTTTATTGTGACTCATTTTATGGGTGTGGTTTGGTCTCAAAGGGACATATTTTAGTGAGTAGAGTTTACTAAGGACTTAAATTTCTCTAGTCATTTAGTGTATCAAGTATTCTTGCTCCAAGAAAGGGAAGGTTACTTGTCTATTAAGAAAGCAAGCATTACAATTGGCTGATAAAATTGTATCAGCCAACTGGAATTGGTTACGAAAGGTCATCTAAACAGATACATTTTAGGGTAGGGCTTTTAAAACTCCAAAATGTCTATATATAGTAAAATAATCCTAGTGTAATACAGCAGCATTTCAAAGTCTTGTTTAAGAGTCTGTTTAATGTAAAAGAGATTAAATTAACTCATGCTGAAAAGGTGATTAAATACACTCTAATCTATCACTGAAAACTCAACAAGTAAGAACTTCAGTCTGTTACATTTCAATAGTGATTTTTTTGCAGTCACTGAAACACACTTGGATCAAAAGTATGTATGGTAATCTGTGACCGTCACAGTTGTTAGGGTACTGCTGGATCTTGTTTAAAGCTTCCAAAAGAGTTTTTAAAAATTTTTTTCCAGTAAGCGCTGCTTGGAACAAAATGACACTTATTCTTCAGAAATGTTAACATTTTGTTGTTGTGACTTCTGTAAATAATTCAGCTAAAGCTATAAAATGTTGGTAGAAAAGGGAAGCAGCCTTTTCTGAAGGTCTACAATGTCTAGAGTGCTTTGCCATGAAGAGTTTTAACTTTCACACCAGGTTTCAGCTTGCGTGAGTGCATGCTAAGTTGCTCCGGTCATGTCTAACTCATAGGTAGGCAACCTGTGACCTGTAGCCCACCAGGCTCCTCTCTCCATGGGGACTCTCCAGGAAAGAATACTGGACGGTTGCCATGCCCTCCTCCAGGGGCTCTTCCCAATCCAGGATCAAACCCACATTTCTTGCATTGGCGGGAGGGTTCTTTACCACTGGAGCCACCTGGGAAGCCCTGACTTTCAACACACGCATTGTTATTTTGATTTTATGAATGTGAAATTAGGTAAAACGGTTTACCCACTTGTGTTTAGAGATCAGTGTGTGTGTATTCAAGCCTAGATCTCAGGTGCAGATTCTTTCCCAAATCAGAGCTTTTGCTTCCGTGGTTTATCGGTCTGAAAGACCCCTCTTCCGGGTCTGGACTCTCCTCCTGACCTCAGCCAGTGTTGCCTAACTGGTGCCCTCTCCAATGGGAAGTCAGCTCCCCCGGCATCCCACACTCCAGTGCACACTTGTTCACTCGGCCGTTTGTTTAGCTGGTTAGTTTTCTGCCTAACACTTTCTCTAAAATGTCAGCTCAATGAGAACAGGGAACCATATCTGTCTAACTCCTTTGAGACAGTGAAAGTTTAGCAAAGATTTGACATATAATAGACAATCCAGTAAATATCAGTTGATTAGATGACTCCCAACTTTTTTCACTCTCTACATTGCCTTTCATGGACCATTAACTGCACTGAAAAAAATTGTTCTCATTAATTCTCAAAATACTGTTAAAGATAAAATAATAAGAACAAAATGTCCTGACTCGATATTTTATGGTCCCATGTCACGGTTTCCATACAAACCTTTCTGGTTTCTTATGCCACTTGAAAATCAAGACGTTTCCGCACCCTAGCGATAAAGTGAAAAAGATAAACCCGAATAATCAAGACCATCTTGGCAGAGCTATATGTTTTATGAAGGGTTCAGAGTTCTGTATTCACGGCACTATTTTTATCTTTTCCATGACAGAAGCTGGCAGAACTACCTTTGTGTGTGCCATAAACATGTGTGAAGTGACATTATGTTGTTCTTGGGCAACAGACATAAGCTAGGCATTGTTCTCTATCTGTGCATTCAAAGTACCATTAGGATACAATTTCTGTCCTTAAAGAACTCACAATTAAGTAAATTAGTTTATGTTGATTTTAGTTTTCATGTTTCCACCTATGAAATAAGGCTGACACTGACAGTCACCTACACGCCAGAGATTAGGTTTGGGGTGTGGAAAGGAGAAGAAGGAGAAAACAGCAATAAGGTTACAAGTCTTGTTTATTTCTTCTGTATTATTATTAGCTGCAGTGCAACACATGTGCATAGCTGACCTTAAGAAAGGATTTGATTTGTGAGAATTTGTCATTTATTTCTCATTGTTTCCCATTGCTGGTTGCCGAGTCATGGTCTAACTTTGCTTAAAGCCCAAGGGAAGTTAAGAAAGCATATTTCATTTCTCACTCCATTAACAGGAAGGGAAAGCTATGGGAAAGTAGATATAACATTTGTTGCTAAAAGTACAAATGATCATAAAACATGATCATACCCAGGTGGGAGCTCCACAAACATGCATGATCAAGTGTCATTTTTAATTGCAGATGTAATTTACTTAGGTTTGCCCAACTTACGACAAATTTCACTGAAGCAGCTTATCCAGTTTTACAGCATTCAAGTCCAGAAGAAGTGGTTTTCGTGTAATACTCTCTCGTGTTATTTCGTACAATTCTTAAGAAAAAGAAGCAGATACTCATAGAAGCAAGCATAGATAGGGGTTTCAGTTGTTTACTGAATTTTGCAGTAACATCGGCATACTATTATAATTATAACCCCAAGAATGTTGTCTCCAAATCTGAATATCATGAAGAAAAATTGGAATTTACTATCTACAGAGATGTATAGATTTGAACCAAAGCCTTAAAGAGATATTGCCCAATACTTCCTTTCCTCTCTTCATTTCCTTTTCTTTCATTCTTATCTTTCTTCTATACATTAAAATATAATATAGTAAAAATTTTAATTTTTTTAATTTTTAATTTTTTAACATATAGAAAAAGTGATAACCATTTTTAAAGTAAGAAATTCAAATCAGATTGCCCTAGTGTTCACTTTAGAGACAACTCCAATTAATACATTGTTACACTCACTGGTGAATTGAAATCCTCTGTCCTGAATTACAAAGTTCTAAGGATACTTGTGATTTTCTTTAACTCCCTATAACACGCTGATACTCAAGTTGTGTGGAAGTGTTAGAGGTGATGTTAACAGCTGCACAGGTCATGCAAGACACCACACCCGACTAGCACCTGTCTGAAATTTAAAAAAGCAAAAACCACACTACCACTGAGATTATGAATAAAGACATGTTTCCTGCAGGTTTAAAGGAAAGGGCTACAGCATAAGGCCGTCACGCAAGAGTCGGCAGTCTTGGCTCCTTCCACAGGAGCGCTAACAGGAGAGCCACCTCAAAATTTTGTTAAGACATGAATTCCCTACATATAATCATCTGTCTGTCTGTCCTCTCCTTCGCTCCTTCCCTTTTCTTTCCTGACTGAAGATATTTTCCATCCAATAAACAAATTCAGCTTTGTTTCTGTTTTGCTTTCCATAACTCAAGATTGTTTAGCTAAAAAGTTATTAGTTTACCTATTGAATCTTTATTTTCTTGCTGCTGCTGCTATGTCACTTCAGTCATGTCCGACTCTGTGCGACCCCACAGACGGCAGCCCACCAGGCTCCCCCATCCCTGGGATTCTCCAGGCAAGAACACTGGAGTGGGTTGCCATTTCCTTCTCCAGTGCATGAAAGTGAAAGGTGAAAGTTGCTCAGTCGTGTCCGACTCTTAGCGACCCCATGGACTGCAGCCCACCAGGCTCCTCCGTCCATGGGATTTTCCAGGCAAGAGCACTGGAGTAGGGTGCCATTGCCTTCTCCGATTTTCTTGCTAGTTTACTTTGAAAACATTTTATACCTACAATTTGGTATCTATTTATTTTTACCCCCCAACTTTTTTTTCCAGTCTCCATTCTTCACCTCTGATTTTATCAACCTTTTAACAGCCTTATGTGGCTAGTAAGAAGGTTCGTATCAATCAGACCCTCATTTCCTTGTAAATCGTCTGTTTTCCTTACAGAAAGTTTTAGGGTTTTTCGTTCCTCATGTACTAAACCCTCTCTACCATGTATCTGTGTGTGTGTGTGTGTTTTGAATACATCCTGCTTAGGATTTGGGTTTTTTCTTTTTTTTTACATGTGTACAGCTAACATTTATTGAGTGTTTACTGTGTGCTCAGCACTGTGTAGAATGCGTTCCATGTATTATTTCATTTACTCCTCACAATAATTCTTTTTTTTTTTTTTTTTCAATCTCAAGGATCACTGTGATTTTATTCTTTGTTTGAGAGGTCAACATAATAAGTCATTTTAACAATGAGCCCCCATGTAGACCCTGTCAGTATATATATTTTTTAATTTAATTTAAAAAAATTTTTTATTTATTTTACTTTACAACATTGTATTGGTTGGGGTTTTTCTTTATTTCAGTAACCATATCTTTCTGTCTGGAAATTCTCTTTCCCTTCCCCTAAATATCATGTTTATTTTATTTTCTCCATCTGGCACTCATTTTGATAGATCCTGGAATATTTAAAATCACCCATATCTCAACTTTTCTCTTACATTTTTGCTTCTTTAACCCTTTTAGCTGTGTGCCATTTTATGTCATTTCTCACATTTCCAGCTCATTAATTTCTTCTTTGCTTGATTTTGTGCTCTTCTGGAAGTAAAGAGATTTTAATGTTAATAATTATACCATACTCCTTAAGTCATATTTTCTGATTTTGCCATTACTATTTATTCTTTTTTATTGATATGTAATTGACATATAACATTATTGTTACCATCTACTCTTGTTTCAGTAAATCCCTAATCATATTCTTTGGCTGTGATAGCTTTCTTTATCACTCTTAGGACATATGTGATATTATTTTAGTTCCCTGAACTAGTATTTCTATTAAATCTCTTTCCCTTTGAGTTTGCAACCTCCCTTTCATGTAACCAGTGGTCTGTGGGACCTGACTGGCTCTTTGTCACCAGGACATCTGCAGGAACTGAGGATAAGAGCTTTTCTTTTCTACTTGAGTTTTCACTTACACTTCTCTGACCTGGAAGAAGATATGTGATGTTCACTGCCTGGCTAGAGGGAATGGGTGGTGGGAGGCAGAGACCCAAAGCTTGCCTGCATGGCCACTCCACAGCACATCCCTGGGTAACTGGCCTGGCAGATATCCTTCAGAACACATCTGCTCCTGGCTTCTGTTCCTGGCACCATGAAGAGCACTCCTCCCAAATGAAGTCCATTAGTCCACATGGACCATCAGCTGGACCCTACACCAAAGCATATGACTTAAAAGTAACACACCTGGATTTATGAGTGGTGGATATCAGGATGTAACTCTGTTCATGTGTCTGTAAGTGTGTGTATGAACATACTATCAATAACAGGAGAGAATGTGTTGCTAATGCTGTTCAGTCAGTTGTTCATGTCCATCCCTTTGCCACCCCATGGCCTGTGTCCCATCAGTCTTAGCTTCCCTATATCCCAGAATTTGTTCAGACTCATGTCCATAGAGTTGGTGATACTATAACACTCTCAGCATCTGCCACCCACTTCTCCTTTTACCTTCAATCTTTCCCAGTATCGGGGCATTCTCTAATGAGACAGCACTTTGCATCAGGTGGCCAAAGGAGGAAAGAACACTGAAAGATAACAAAGGTGTTTCCAAGGAAATCTCTTGAAACCATCTAAGATATAGATGCAGAAAATGCCTTCGACAAAATTCAGCACCCATTTATGATAAAAGCTGTAGAAGAAGTGGGAACAGAGAGAACCTTCTTCAACTTAATAAAGGCCACGCATGGATAAAACCACTGTTTACATGCTTCTCATAGGTAAAATCTTGAACATGCTGCCTAAGTTCATGAAAAAGACAAAGTTGCCACTTCTTACCTCTGTTAATCAACATAATCTTGTGACTTCTAGCTACAGCAATCAGTGAAGAAGAAGAAGAAAATTACCAGCAAACTGGAACAGAAGGGATAAAATTGTTACTGTTTGCAAACATATATTGCTATGCCAGAGAATTGTAAGATGCGACCAGAAAATTAATAGACATAGTTAATGACTTTAGGGATGTTTCTGGATACAAAATAAACACAAAGAAATCTCCTATACATAACAACAGAAAACCAAAAACAAAAATTAAGGAAACAATTTAGTTCACCATTGTAACAAGAAAAATATAATCTCTGGGAATGAACCTGCCTAAACAGAGGGGAAAAAAAAAAACGAAAAAACAAAAACAAAAACTTGTGCACAGAAAAGAACAAGGTATGGGTAAAACAAATGAAAGATGACAAAAATGGAAAGAGCAATATACTATTCTTTGGACTGGAAGAATCAATATTGTGAAAATGGCAACACTATAAAAAGGAGCTTACAGATTCAATGCAACCCCTATTAATTTATGAATGACATTTTCCACAAAGCTAGAACCAAAAATATTTACAACTTGATGGAAACACGAAGGCTTTGAATAACGAAGCAAACTTGAGAAAGAAAAACTGAGCTGGAGGACTCAGGTTTCCCCAATTTAGTCTATGCAAAAATAAATAAATAAAATAACCCATAGTAATCAGCATGGCATGCAATTGGCATAAAATCAGGGTTAAAGTCAATGGAACAGACAGAAAACCCTAAGATAATCTCTTGCCCAAATGATCACCTGATCTATGGTAAAGGAGGCAACAATTTGCAATGGAAAGAAGATAATATATTTGATAAGTTATGCTGGAAAATCTGGGCATATTCCCCTACAATACTGTTCTTTACACGATTTGATTTTACTTTCATCACCAGACACATCTACAATGAGGTTTATTTCCACTTTGGGACAACCAGCTAATGCTTTTTGGAACCATTAGTTATTACCCTCTGCTCCTCCCCAGTAGTATGTTAGACATCTACCATCCTGGAAGATGCATCTTTTGGTGTCATACCTTGTTGCCTTTTTGTACAGTTCATGGAGGTCCCATAGCAAGTACAATGGGGTGGTTTGCCATTCCCTCCTCTAGTGGATCACATTTAGTCACTCCTTACCACCATAGAAAAAGACAATTTCAAGATGGATTAAAGACCTACGTATAATGCCAGAAATGTAAATCAATAATATTTGAGGAAAGCATAGGTAGAACACATCGTGACATGAAATGCAGTAGAAACTTTTTTTTTTTTTTTTTTACCTACCTCCTTGGGAAACGAAAATAAAACCAAAAATAAATAACGAGACCAAAATAAAATGAAAAGTTTTGCAAAACAAACCCATAGTCAAGACAGAAATGTAGTCTCATTATAGGAAAAATATTTGCAACTGAAGATAACAACAACAGAGCAATCTCCAAAATGTGGAAGCAGCTTATGTGGCTCAATAACAGAAGAATGAGCAACCCAACCAGAACAAATGAACAGATGATGCAATAGACATTTATCCTAAGTAATCATATGGATTTCCGATAATATATGAAAAGATGCTCAGCATCGCTAACTGTGAGAGAAAGGGAAATAAAACCTTCAGTGGGGGTATCAATTCACATTTGTCCAAATACCCATTATCAAAAATATCTACACAAAATAAAGGCTGGAGAGGGTGTGGTGTAAAGGGAACTATCGTGTACTGCAGCTGGCAATGTACATTGATAGACTACAACGGAGAATAGTGAATCCTTTAAAAGTAAGAGTGAAGCTACAATATGATCAAAAAGTCCCAATCCTTGTCATTTAACTGAGAAAAACAATAACTCCAAAAGATGCACAGCCCCAAAATTGATGGCAGCAATATTTACAATAGCAGGACACGGAAGCAACAGAAATATCCATCTGCAGAGGAACGGATAAAAAGAGTTGGTACATGCATGCAACAGCCTTAAGATGGAATTAAATCAGGTAAACTGGATAGATGCAGGTGGACTGGAACAGTGTCATATATAATGAAGCTAAGTCGAAAGAAGAAAAGAAATATCACATTTTAACACAAATATACGGGATCTAGGTAAAACTGGTATAGATGATTGTCTATGATAAGCATAGGTAGGGACACAGCCAAGGAGAAGAAATATATGGTTATCAAGGATGAAAAGCCGAGTTGTGGTAGAATTTGGGAGATTACAACTGACACATATATATTTTTGATGTACATGTATAGCACAGGGAAGTCTACTTAAAACACTATGGTGACCAGAATCAGAAAGAAGTCAAAAAGTGAAGGGATAGATGTATGGTTGCTGTTCAGTCACTACCTCGTATACTAGTCTTTGTGACCCAAAGGCCTGCAGCATTCCATAATTTTGCTTTAGGGGAGAAACTAACCAAATAATGTAAAGCAAGTATACTCCAAAAGAATTTACATTTTAAAAGTATATTAACATTTTTATAAGCATCATTATTCTTAATGAGTCTCACGTTAACTTGGAAGTCAAAAGTAGAACTCGAAACATGTACACCTTAATGGCAAATGCAATGCAAATCCTGGGAAAGTGTATCCAAGTTCATAACACACTTATTAACAAGAGAGCAATAAAAATAATAGTGAGTGTGCATCATAAACTGGTGTATAAGTGAATGTAGAAAGACTGAAAGTTTTTCCCCAAAAGAAAAATCACTTTTAAAAAGGTGGGACAGAACCATAAACAATCAACTCTGTCTAGTTTACCCATGCTATGTACCTGTGTATTTTACATATTGCAGTGTCTTAATTTTTTATGCATTTATTCTATTCCATTGTTTCTTTAAAACACCCATTGTATTTGTCACCCAATGTCTTTTACTTATTTGTTATGGATGAATGGCAATCTGTGTGCTCTCTTAAAACTCCTTTATTTATTTATTTTAAAGACATTGGTTCATTCACAGGAATTTTAGCTTTCCAAAATCTTTAACTGGTTATACAGATATGCTGAATTATATTCCCAAGATGGCTGTAGCTACAAGAAAATCTGAATTTTATTAAGGCATCCTGTTCAAAGGTATCCTGAAATCAACTATACAATTTGGTAAAACAGCCATGTCACCTCACCCATAATATACCCATTTTAGAAATTCCTGACTGATCTAGATAAGTACCATTTTGAAGGCACGTGCTCCTTTCCCCCCTCACTTTAATTCCTGCTTTTATTTTATTATTATTATTTTGAATTCAGTAACACAATGGGAACCATCGTAATCTGAGGTTCCCCACGTCAGAACACAGAAAATGCAGACTCCATGGCCATATTATTTCTTTTCTGTCAACTTTGTTCGTGCTTATAGACGTGCTGTGGTACTCCTCAGGACCTTAGAGTAAGAGAGCTTGATTTTGAACTGGTTCTGAATGTTTGATAGTAAGGAATGTCCTGAAATCATAATAAAAATGACAAGGGCTGGCCCACCATCTCTGGTCGGGAAAATGTCTGTGAAATCTTAGGGCAAGGAGTAGAGGCAAGGTAAATGCCCCAGAATTCGAGCCAATAGAACTCTGTGGATGGGCTAAGACTAACAAAAAACAACTGATAATCAATAAGACTGCATGGTTGCCCTTGAAGTTAACCCAGGAGAATATCTTTTAAGTGAAATTGGCTAAGTCCTTAGTCTTCCCATGTGGGTAATAATGACCAGGAAGTGCGCATGGTGCTTGAGGTCTGGTGTCACTGCTATGGGTGACACTAGGGCAATAACAAGTCAATGTGTTCCACGCAGTAGCAGATTGAAAGCCATTATCTTCTAATAAGATGGTTGGGCAGATAGTTATAAAGGCCTGAAGGGCCTATTAGTGTGTGTGTGTGTGTGTGTGTGTGTGTGATGT